>NW_027425276.1:0-16991 GCF_003597395.2 Chelonoidis abingdonii
ACTATAGTCAGCCGCCCGGAGCTACTTCCCAATCCCTTCACTTCCTACCTTGGTCCCGCAGGGTCGTCACCCCCATGGGCTCTTCCCAGGTCCAGGCTAGGTGGTTAGATCAGAGTGTCTCCAGGCAGCTTTGCGGCCAAGGTCTGGTCGAGGTTCCTCCGGGCCATTAGTAAGGGCTGGACAGCTCTGTCTGGTAGTTCCGCGTCATAGTGACGGCGAGTTAGTTCTGGTGGCTCCACATGGTAGCTGCTGCGGGGTAGCTCCGGCAGCTCGGCGTCGTAGTTGCTGCGGGTTGGCTCCGGCAAGTCCTGATACCTGTCTCTGAGCTCAGCAGCCTCCCAGCAATGAGGGTCGGCCGGCACGTCTGCTCTGGCCAGCAGCTGAGCTGCAATTGAAGGCCGGCGCCCGGCTTTTATACTTCCGGGTCGCCGCCTGACCCTTTGAGGGGCGGGGCTTCAGCCCGGAAGTTCCACCCTGGGGGAAGATTGATGGGGCTCAACCCTCCCTGTGGAGGAGGGGAGCCACATCGCCTTGCTACAGGAACACAATCAACTTCCACCACCAACTTTGCACTTTCAACTTCTACTTAAAAAACACAGAGATCTTGAAAAGAAAACACAGTCTATTGTGGCTCTTTTTGGAGCCCTAATAGAATTTTAATTCAGCAGCACGTTTCATTTGCATTTTTTTTCCTTTCTACAATATACACTGCACATATCCTAGGGAAAATGCATATTCTTTCAATACTATAACTTTTTAAAAATATTAGCCATATTAATTTTTACATAAGGTGTAACTGTTTGTTTTGTTCTTACAGAGTTTTCATGTACCCTTATAAAAGTGACAGTCTGATTACACAGAGCTATTTTAAGGCTAAGTGTTTTTAACATTGCTTCTTTTTGTTTTGTGCACCTCACCTCTGCTGTTGCGTCAGAGGGTTAATTTCTTATTATTTCATTACACCTCTTATCTGCTATTGTTACAAAAAAAAAAAAAAAAAAAAACTCCAACCAAACAAAAAGACTCCAGAATCCCTACCTATTCTCCTGATTTTGACTGCCCTATTGCAGCCATGACCTGGTCTTTATTTAAAAACATTTTAATTTTTGTAAAGAATCCAGTTACCCCTTAAGTGTTAAATTCTAAATCCCAAAGTCAAACAGCACTAATTACCTCTGTCTTGCAAAAAAGTCTGTCAGTTTTGCAACTTTGAATTAAAGAGTCAAATGAATTTTTAGTGGCATTAAAAACAAAAACAAAACCAATTTATCTCATACCTAGAAAACAGGAGTTTTACAAACCAGATGTGTTGGTTTAGATTCTTAGAACGTTACATATTTTCACAGACAAATAGATACATACACATTTTCTTTTCCTTAACATTTCTTTACACTGTTTTGTTTTTAAGCTGTATATATATTTGGATTATTTACAGCATCTTCTGGAAAAGGGCCCATTTTCCCTTCAGAATGGCTGCAAAGAAACCAAGAATTCTCTCTTTAACATGGTCCTTTTTAACATTTTCACAAAGTTTAACTGCTTAATTCTCTCCAGCCTCTGTAGAGTTAACTTTTCACTCTCTTTCCTTAAATCACTTGTTTATGTCCCAAAATGACACCTTTATCACCTCAGATTTCACCATTTTAAGTATTGTTCCAGGGGTTCATGCCTGCACTTACTGCTTTCTTACTCCTGACACTATTCCCTTAGGGCTTTCAACCTGTTTTTTCAGTTTCTTTATCTGTTGCTTGCCTGCTTGTCTGGGCCCGATCCTGCTTTTTTCAATGAACCCGTTTGTGAGTGCTATTGTGGTCACTTCACAATTTGAAAGAAATGTTCAAGGAAAGGGACCAGGAAGGGTGGGGGCTAGTTGAAGAGCCCACCCTCCTTGCTGAATTGGTAGTGGAACACACTAAGAATCAGTTTTTGAGGCAGACAACAAAGGGGAACAGAACAAGGGGCTTTTGTCCTTTTACAATGAGATGGAGTATGAAGGTGGTTGGATCGATCTGGGTTTGGAGAAACGGGTAAAGGGAGCGCTCGGTCTGGTGGTGGGAGAGGAGGCTTTTAATAAAGCTTTAACTTATTATTTGAATAATTGAGAGAGGCGAGTTTTGATTTTGTCCACCTACGATTTGCCTCTTCCCACCACTGCATGAAACAATTAACCTCTCCTTTAGCCAATTTAGTTTTAGGTTGGCCGAGTTTGTCCTTTAAGACGTCCACTCGGTCTTTGTTCCAAGATTTTAACAGTGGCCACTGAGTTTTGGGATCCCCTGAGTTAGCCTAGACCATTTTTCCAGAAATTTACAGGAGTCCAGACCCTTTTTACAGGAGTCTGGACCCATCCTAAATACATAAAATAAGCCAGCGTTCATTTAGGGAACTGTCCCGACTTAGACGTCTGGTTACCCATACAGGAGGACTTCACACACCAGTCACACAAGAAGGAAATTCGGGTTCGTCAGAGCGATGCCCAGTGCAACACACAAAAGGAGCCCACAGGCTACTGCCTCAATCGCCCTTGCTTTCACACCAGGGGTTTTACCCAAAGTGCGGTGCGGCTGCGATTGTGCAGATTCCACTCACTCAGACCGCAGGGACAGGAACCCCTTGGTCGGCCTATCCCCGACGGAGACGGCACCCAGACTCAAACACTCCACAAGAGGACGGATAGACACAGAGACAGGACAGTCCTCAGTCCGGACAAAACACAGAAATAATTACCTGACCAGATTCCTGATGTCAGATCCCAGGATCCCTACCAGAACAGAGTGGGAACCAACAGGTTCGATGGCGTAGACTTCACTGTGGTTGTGCGCCTTTCTGTTCTAGTGGAGGACCGCTCAGGGCCAAATGCCCAGGTGCCGGCTGCCACAGTCATCCTACAAAAAACGGTCAGGAATACACACAGCCCAGTGAAGACGGTTGCCATCTCGTGGAACCTCCAAATTGTCAAAGTTAGACTCAGACTCACAGTTTGTCAGACCACTCTGTTTTTTAGCACAGCGCTCTGCTAATACACCCAGATAATGTGAGCACCATACAAGACCAAACTATCTTTATTTATACAGATAAAAAGGGGGAGCACTTAGCAAAGATAACAAAGGAAGCAGAATCTGATAAGTTTACCTGGGCTAGCATGCATATCTTATTTCTTACTAACTATTACGATCTTCTGTTAATGTTTCGCCATTAAGCACCCTTGTTTATGCCTAATGTTTCTTTTCCTGGCACCTGTATTTCAACATTTCTTATTTCTGCTTAAAGTACATACAACATTTCTTTAATTCCATTCTTATTTTACAATATAATTCATTCTACTTTCACACCGTTCACTGACAAAACAGGAGTAATTGGAGAAAGTCATGTTATAATTAAGTGATCCTTCCGGTGGCCACCTTTTCTGGTCCTCTAGTTAATACTGAGCGCCAGTCTACTGCTACAGAACTTTTCAGTTTATTCTTAGTCATCGGATCCGGAGCCAAACACCTTCCAATTCACTAGAATGCATTCTAAGGGTGTGGTCACCATATCTGGCGCCCCAATACCATATTTCTTGACCCATGATATGCTAATAAATCAGTAGGTGCTCTATCACCTCTGATTTCTAACCAAAGCTAATGGATTACAACGACTGGGCGTCCCCATCCTCGAGGCAAAAGTCCACACAACTGGTTGTTCCTAGTATCCAAGGGAACGGTTCCTCACCGTTACCATCTTCAACTGCTTTGAGGCCACTACGCGAGCGCATTGCACCATTGTGCCCTCCGGGGTCGTTTCGAACTGCAACTCTCCGCCAAGGCCCCAGGGTGGAGTCACCGGGTGTGCACTGGGCGTTCGGGCCGTCGCCGTGATCCGTGTGACCACCAGGAGGGATCGGGCAAGGCTAATTTTAGCCATCGAGCCCCACATTGGGCACCAAGCCACTGTTGCTGACACAAAGTGCCTTAAGGCCAAGCACAGCGGGGGTGGGGGTCGCCGTCGCCCGGTGTGCCGCGGCCAATAAACACAGGCCAGGGTGAAGAAGCAAACAAAGTTTATTTGAGATCTCAAAAGCGGTGCAAGGAGACGAACACTTCAAATCATGCACAGCTAAAACAAGCTGCTTTTTTCTTTTATACCCGAGTTGTTTACTCCAAAACCTGCTAACTAGCTCATCCCCCGTTCCCCCTCTTCCGTTCAGCTGTAGACATACACATTTATCTAAAAGCGGCCTTGAGTTCATTTCAGCCGAACTCCAGTCTGTTTACAACAAATCACTGGCTGCTGACACTACACTTTTGCAACTGTTAACACATTAGGTTACACTAGGTTACACAAAGTGTTAACATGAGGAACATTTGGTTCATTGAGGCCTGAGCAGGAGGGCTTCATCGGCACTCGTGATCTTCCACCCTCCCGAGTTACCTAGGGTTAAATGCCCTTATGTGACACCAACAAGCTTGTGATGTTTATATAGCACCCCCCCACAGTCTCATATTTCAAAACACAATGCAAAATTAAATATATACAGTGGAAAAAGTCTCATCGGGTACAAAGATCAATTCTTCGTGACTTGCTTACACCAGTGTAAATCCGAAGTACCTCAATCTGGTGAACAGAGTTACACTTGGTGCAAATGTAAGAGTCTCAGGGACAACGATTCTCATTATACATGTTATTTTTCAAATTGCCTGAGTTGGAGCTGGCTGTCATCTCTGTATAGTAAAGAAGCTTAGTGCAATAAAACAAAACAATTTAAAGCTGTCAAAAACTTCATGTGGCAGGAGAGGGGTAGCCAAGGGGACGCATCTGGGCATAAACTGTCTTGTCCAATACAAAGCATAATAAATGATCATGGAAGAGGGCCACCACTGAATTTTACCCGAGTGGGCAAGGTTTGCCCCAGGCCCCAGGCTCAGCAGGGACTCCCCACGAGCATGGCTGAGGTTTCCTTCCCCAGCCCTGTCTCCTCTCCTCCCTCTGCCGGAGCCTCAGTCCATGCAGCAGCGTCCCGGACAACTGGACAACTGCAGCGTGGCTCCTGCGGGGCCCCTGAGGTCCCAGCCCCTCAGGCGCACTTTCAGGGCACGGCTGCGTAAGCCCAGGCTGCGTTTGGGAGCTGAGCTCAGCCTGGAGGCTCCGCAGCCTCAGCCCTGACACGTGGCTCTGAGCGGGGAGGGGCTCGGGCCCCCACTCACGTGCATGCAAGCTCTGAGCGGCAGAGCTCATGCCCCGTAGGAGACACGATGTTGCTTCGGATGAAGCTCCGCCTGTGATGAGTCTCTGTTGAGAGGAGCAGGCCCGAGGGGGGTATCTAAGGGCAGGGAGTCTGGATAGGGAGGGAGCAAGGGTGGGCCGTCAGAGGACAGAATAGGGGGTTGGATTTGGGCGTCTGAGGGATCTGCGACTCACGAGGAGTGATAGGATTGGGCAGTCAGGGACAGGGAGCAGGGGTGGGTTTGGGTGGTAGTGGAGGTCTGTGGGGAAAAGTGAAGGACACAAGGAGCAGGATGAGTTGGGATTCTGAGGGTGGTGGCGTCAAAGGGGGCAGGAAGTGGGTGGGGGTTGGGTAGGGGGCAGGGCCAGGCTGTTTGGGAGGCACAGCCTTCCCTACCCTAAAGCTCATTCAGTAGTTTGAGGCCTGCAGAAGAGCCAAGCTTTGAACTTTTCCATTAGGGCTACCATCCCTTTCACTTCTCAAATGCCAAATTATAGTCTGTGTTTAATTTCAGTGCCATAGAGAGATTCATGTCAGGGGAAGGGAGGGATCACATAAGAAGAGCAATATCTCACACCTACCTCCTTCCCAACCCTACCAACGGCGACACCCCCATACATTTCATGAGGCTCCAGAGGGGTTAATTCAGTGATTCTCAAACTTTTGTACTGGTGACCTCTTTCACATATCAAACTTGTGAGTGTGACTCCTCCAATATAAATTAAAAACACTTTTTTATATATTTAACACTATTATAAATGCTGGAGGCAAAGCAGGGTTTGAGGTGGAAGCTGACAGCTTGTGGACCCCAGTAATAATCTCGTGACCCCCCTACAGTTTGAGAACCCCTGGGATAATTTAATTATAACACCCTATGTCCATTCACATGCATGTGCTATTTTGAGCATTTCAGTTTTCACAACATAAGCTCATCTCAGATTTGGAACAAGCTAAAATGCTCAGTTCATGGAGTATGTACATAAGATATACTAAAGACAAACCTACGGTAATCATCTCTGGTTTGTGAGGGAGCCCATGGAGCCAGTCTCTAGGAAACAGCTAAATGCATGGTGGTTAAATCCATTAATGGCTATTAGCCAGGATGGGTAAAGAATGGTGCCCCTAGTGTCTGTTTGTCAGAGGGTGGAGATCAGGGCCGGGTTTAGGCCAATTCAGCCGATTCCCAGGAATCGGGCCCTAAGAGGGCCCCATTCTGAGAGCCGGAGCTCCGGCCGGAGCGTGGCAAGCCGCCCCACAGCCCTGCTATCCTGGCTGGAGCCCCAGCCGGAGCGCGGCAAGCTGCGCCGCAGCTTATAGATATGAGCATCCATCATCTTTATTCTCTAATCCAGTATAATAAAATTCAGATGTCATAATAGTCACCCCATCATAGACTAGTTTCCATCATGTAACAGCCAGACAGTAAACGTTTGCTCAGCTCTCAGTGAAAGGAGGGGACCAAAGCAAAAGAGACAAGCTGCCCTTTCAGGTTAGGTTCACAACAAAGCTTTCATTTACTCTCTGTTGAGATTTTTACTGTTAAAATGTTGCTTAAATTAAGGGGAGGGGCTGGGCGATGAGTCTCAGTGGTGTATTTAATGAGCTTTTATTTTTTTTAAATTACTCAGAGAAATACAAACCTCCCCCAACCTTAATCTTTTATCAGCCCAGGTATCAAATACCAGTTGGCCCAAGTACATTTTGTGTAGTCCCGCTCTCCCGCCTGGAGCTCCGGGCCCTTTAAATAGCCCCCATAGCCCTAGGATCGCGGGGGGCTCCAGGGGCTATTTAAAGGGCCGGGGCTCCAGCTGCCTCTGCTGCATCCCCTGCGCTGCCCCCAGCCAGCTCTGCCCCCAGCCAGCTCTGCACCCCGTGCCCACAGCCAGCCCCTGCCAACCCCCCTGCCCAAAGCCAGCCACCTCCTGCCACACACCCCTGTGGCCCTGCCCAAAGCCAGCCAGCCCCCACTCACCCCTGCCTGCATCAGCCCTGCACACCCTGCCCACACCCAGCCCCAAACCACCTGCCCTGTCTCCAGCCAACCCTGCTGCACTTCCCTGCCTGAAGCCAGCCAGTTCCGCACTCCTCTGTGTCCAGCCCTCCCAACCCCTGCTGTATCCCCCTGCGGCCCTGCCTGAAGCCAGCCCACCCCACACCCCCGTCTCCAGCCAGCCCTGTACCCCTTGCCCTGCCTGCAGCTAAACCCTACCTCCAGTCAGCCCCTGCCCTGCCTCCAACCACCCCCATGTCCACTGCTGCCCTGCAGTTCCCAGGGCAGTAACCCTGCACACATGCTTCAATGAGGGGTTCTGGGAGCAGCTGGGACCCACGCATGTGCACACCCACAGGGAATGGCAGGGACCCACACATGTGAAATGGCGGTCATTAATAGCCAATCAACAGCATATATGATGCAATGTACATAATATATAATTGTATTACTTATATAGTTATGGAAAGTAAATAATACATGGAAGAAATGAAAGGCTTTTTTTTTTTTTTTAACATGTTTTGTTCTTTTTTTTTTTAGTATCCTGCAGGGCCCCGCCGAAAATTCGAATTGGTCCCGCGCACTTCCTAAAGCCGGCCCTGGTGGAGATGGGAGCAGATCGAGATGATCACTTGCTTCATTACCTGTTAGCTAACTCCCCTCTGGGGCATTGGCATGTCCATTGTCGTAGACAGGATTACTGGCTGGTGGACCTTGGTTTGACCCAGTATGCTGTTCTTATTTTCTACTAATAGAACCCAAGCATTATGAGACAGTATGAGTAAGGCGCAGCAGAGTATCAGAAACCTGGAAAAATCACTGAGAATGGGCGTCAGACTTTGGTCACAGTGGAGGTTGTTCAAAAAGTTTTGAATTTTTTTTAGCGAATTTTTTATTGTTAAAGAAAATCAACAACACGCAGCCCATATTTTGGCACACCCTTCTGAACCCCAAACATATCACGGTTATGGCCGACTAATTTCAGCTTTTCAATTAAAAACCACAAAATTTTTTGAAGGAGCGACATTGTCCGTGATTTTTCTGGCTTTTTAATAACCCTTGTAGCTCGCTACTCAGATTTGACCTTAGCGTGATAACTGAGAAGCTAGAATGAACCCTCTAAGTTATTGACAGCTCGATTTATTCTCGCTCCACCATCCAAAATTCCAGGGTTTTGCGTCCCTCTGCTCTCCCCAACCTTCCTGGAGGGACCCAAGACTCAGGGACTCTGGTCTCCACAAAGGGAATAACCCACTGTTCCTCCTCTCCCCTCTTCCCACCAGACTTTCTCTGGCTAACGAGAGTTACTTGATGCATTCTTTACTCCATCACAGACGCATGTCTCCTCTACTCTCACAAGAGACAAACCCCATACAAGGAACGCCATGATTTATCTCTTTTCCACTCCACACAAATTCCTGTGCTGAGGCTTCACCTCCATAATCTACACAAAGAGAATTCCCTCTTCGTTCCTTGCCTACCCAGAGGAAAAAATCAACAGGTCTTAAAAAGAAGCTTTATTAGAAAAGAAGAAAAAAATACTATGAACATGTGATCTCTGCATTAGTTGGACGCTTACACGGGCTTATTATCTGAAAAGAAATATGAAAACAGACTTATTCAAAAGAGATACAATTTAAACATTCCAGCAATACACACCTGTACTACACAAAAACTTATAAAGCCTGATGTTTTGTCTACCTTGTACGCACACAACTTTGAAACTGAGATTAGAAGTTTTGACGAGATAGAAAGAAGCTCCCATAGCCGAAGACAGCACAAAAGGACTCAGACCCCAACAAATCCCTTCCCTGACTTTAAGATCCAGTCCTGAAGGTCCTCTGGTCAGTTGTTTTGGTTCTCTTTGTTAACCTTACAGGCTGAAAAAGAAACATACCGCTTAGTATTGCTATTTATGACACCCCTAGTTTTCAATCCAGAAACAGTTGTGAGTGGCACATTAGTTGTCAACCTTTAATACCTTTAGTGCCTTTAGCACTAAGCTGATGCTTGAGAACCAGTCGATAACTTGATAAATAATTCTCTCAAAGACTGTATTCGTCGTGTGCCGAGATGCAGAGGTTTATTTTTCCCAGGGACGTCCATAGGGGGGAGCAAGTGGGGCAATTTGGCGGCCCGCAGGCGGCCTCCAGAGAATTAGTATTCTAATTTTTTTTTATGACAGGGCCCCAATTGCTTGCCCCAGGCCTCTGAATCTTCTGGCAGTCCTATATGGATCAACCTTGATCTTATGACAAAAGATTAACAGTCACATACAGCTGAGGTGTATTGGACACTGGGACAACCACCCAGAGATAGCTGCCAGTAGCTGGCCTGATCCTGGCCACCTGTCTGAGAGAGGTTTTACGAATCCTGTTGCTCTTGTCTCTGCTGCTGGGTTTCTGGTCGAAGTTTCATCCAGACTGGCATTTATAGGGAGAGTTTGGAGAAGCAAGAAGTAGACGTCAATGGACTATCTTACAGAACATTATTCTTGTTTCAAGCAGGTAGATTATCATCTGGACCTTTTAGTCGGTCAGTTCTATGTCACCGACATTTAAAGAGCAGCAACAATGTGGGATGATTTACTACCCAGTTATGTAACAATGATTCCATGTAGTCAGCATCAGTGAACTAAATCAAAACTTTCTTGCCAGCATTCCCTGATTTCCAAATTGTGGGTTCCGCTTCGCACTGCCAAACATCGAAAATGCTTCCTGTGCAAGCTGGTTCCCCCAGCATGATCCTCTACCTGCAAATCCTATCCCACTGCTGCCACATCTACTCCAACATTATGGTAGTGATTTGATTGGGCTAGTGATGAGGCAAGGAACAGTGAGATTTGGAGAATTCTTTTAGGTGAAAATGACTGATTAGCACTCGTTCCGTGTCGCCTAATCTACTCTTTGGTTTCGCACTAATCTGTAAATGGGATGATATGTACGTTCCATATAACTCACTGGTGTTGGAGATGAATATGTTCTAGAGCTTTGAGAGCACTGAGGATGAAACTATAGAGGGATCTATGTGATATTTTGCTCTAGTATAGAAAAAAATCCATGCGGTATCCGGCCATGCGCCCTAGCCTCGCCTACAGAACGTCAGGCCTCGGGCCACACATCTCACTCCTCGCGGTGGCTAGACCCACATAGCTGCCGTATTTGGCCGCCGCCATTGCCTCCCAAACAGAACATCACGCTCTTCACCTGCTCCGCGCATTCCGTGCTGGGCTACACGATGCTGGAAAGGTACTTGTTTCGCCTCACTGTGGCTGCGCATTTGCGAACTCGACCCTTCTCCAAGGTCCGCCGCGTGGGCCTTAGATGTTATCACCAGTCAACGCCCGGTCATGTGAATACCAATTGCTCGAGCGTGAAGGTCGCAATCCAAAGCGAAATAGCAACCGTTAAGAAACACGGCGAGAAACACGAAAGACCTGGGCGCTAACAACTTCGATGTGGGGATTTCGAATTCATTTGTGATTTTCTGTGTAGGAATCTACTATCTATTCAGGTTAGTGGTCCTCGCTAACGCCTGCCAAGGCAACGTGATGATGGTCCATTACCGCACGTTAGATGGCGCGGTAAGAAGTCTGGGTGCGGCAATAATACATTCGATCTACTAATGACGCTAATTCAGTTAGAATTCCAGTTGCTAGCACGTCACTCCACCACCGGATAGTCATTCTTCCAGGTCTGTTACGCTTTCCCCCTGCCATTCCCGGCAACTCACGCACTTTCGTTAGGCTCGATCAATCGGCTCGTCGATCCGGAGTAGTGGGGTGACACTATTGAAGCCTTCTACAATCTCGTGTTTCTTTGTGAGAGATAGGTGGTCATTATATACAGAGGTCCGTAAGGCTTGTCAATAAATGGTAGCAATGAACAGAGATCTTTCCATCAAATTGGGAACGAAAAGGGTCCCATGATCAGTCGGTAGTCTCCGTTGGTTTGACGGCCTAAGCCCGAATATAAATCTTGTTCTTAGCTCCCGCTTAGCTAGTGTGATCTTAGGAAGCTGTGTGTTGCGTAGGGTAGGATGGCTTCCCTCAGGCGCGGTATTGTCGCGGATGGCTTAGTCGTGCCTCAACCAGCACACGTTAGCGTCGGCCCTCGAGTCTTGTCGCGGGCCCTCGAGCTGTCTTCTCTAGGGGGCTCATATCAGATCCAGGGCTCATGCGTTTCAAATCGGATTACCCTCTATTATTGGAAGATGTCGTCGATGTGTATCAAAGGGGCCCGGTAATTTGTGTGGGAGGGCTAGTGTAGCTGACACGACTGCGACCAAGAGCTTTCTGCCGAAGTTTTATTGAGGTCCTGTTGAACATACTCATGCTAGTCCTGGCAGAGAATAGAACTACTCACCGCAGGATCTGGGCTCTGGGTCTTTCTCCTACACTAAGTTCTACCAAACAGGGATGACTGTGAGCAAGGGCGTGTCGAAGTCGTGCGGGCTGTAGTTGCATGCCCTCAATTGCCACGCCCTCGAATGTACCTCCATTCCAACACGCAACATTGCTGCCCGCACGCAGCGCCGCCTGTCCAATGTATTTGGGGACTTTTTCGATATGTTTCATGTCACTGCGCCACCAGAATGACGTTTGATCTTTTGTATATCTCCTGCTCCACTGCATTTGTTCTTAACACACACATTTTAGGCGTACCACCCAGGAGATCTTTTTCGCTTCACTGCATACGCAGAATGGACGGTGACCTGGACCCCGGACCTTTCCCCCCACTCGATATTCCCATCCTTTCAGCCTACCCTCCTTTCCCTGAAGTAGTTATCATTATCTAAGGTGGTCCTCTGCCTAGGGCGCGGGTCAAGCCTCAAGTCCGAAAATCTCGTCTATTCTTTTTCTTATTTCCTTATTCTCTTTTTTCTTTTTTACCCGTGAGCAGGACTTAATCTGATCCCTGCTGAGCTTCCTCAAGGGGTGTGTGGCTCAGGCTCTACTTTCTTCCAGTGACCTTCGTGCCCATTCACAGCTGGAGTGCCAGCTTCTTTGGCTACATGGCCTCTCTCTTTCGGTGTTTGGTTTAGTTTCTCTGTGGTGATGTGCTTGGCTTTCTGGCTTCGTGGTCCATCTGTTCTACGTAGCTGCATGGATTTCTGCCCGGGTCAGGGATCAGGTTTCCCCAATATAGACTTCTTCGCAGCCTTCCTTTTTCTCTTGTTTGTTGTCGCGGACCTTTTCGGGGGCTGGGAGAATAGATCTGAGAAACTCAGAAGATCATGTGGGGTGGTTGATTGACATTCCCTCCAGGCCTCTCCAGCTTTTGGCGAGTAAAGATTATCAAACTCTGGATAGTCCCTCCCAATAATTAACTATAGTGATATGGGAGTTTAAGGATACTTATGCCCAACTGTCATCTTTAATGGTGGTTCCCCCTTCAATACCGTCTAATTCTCCGACTGGATGGTCTGGTTGAGTAAGGCTCATTGGCCCCATGTCATACATGGGTCACTGGCTATGCGTTTGTGCTTGCACAGCTGGCCTTCTTTTACCAGGTTACCCAATGATAAGTGGTGATACGCACTCCCTGAGTCCACAAGTTGCTTGTGGAGTCTCTTGCGCCATTTATCTTCACCGGCCTGGTGTTGAGTTATGCTAGGGCTAAATGTACACCCGCAAGGTGGATACACGGGAGCATGGGAACCTCCCAATCCCCAATTGCATGGAGTAGGCTCCTCAGGATGCTGGGGACAGCTGTGCCTGCTGCTATGTGCCCCAGCTCCCCAGCATGATATAACATCTTAAATTTGTTTCTAATCATTCTTCCTAGTCATTCGTGTTGTAGGGAGTTTAGTCCCAGCATTCTCCCCACTCAGGCCAATCCCTTTGCCTTCTGGAGTCTCGGAGGTTTCAGCCCCCTCTTCCCGCACCATAGAGCTTCCAGGTGGTTGGTCTTTACCACCTTCCAGTTGGGGAAAAGGGTTTGCCTACTAAAGGGCGTTCCTTGAGGTAGTCGGGTACAATTCCCTGGCTTGTTCGATGTGTCTTTATTCTATCAGCGGTGTGGTTCATCTCGTCATAGTGTGGATGGATCGTTCTGGCCTACCCATTTGTTCGGAGATCGGTGGCAGTGCCCCTCACGGATTGTCCGGTCGATGACCAGAACTTAGTATCGGTCTTCCCGGGACTCCGGGACTCTGTTTTTGCAATCACTTTTGTGCGAGATGGATGAGTGTGCATACAATTGGTGACCGCGGGTTTTGTCTTTCCTGGGTACCATCCACTATTTGGGATACCAACTGGCCCGCACTGCGATCGTACCCCAGATATGGACCAGGATCTCTGCCTTCAGTCTGGGAGTGTCTGCTGCAGCCAGTTCAGCAATCATGGTAGCCTTCTGGGCCTCCCGCCACAGGAATGGGGCAAGGATGACCAGAACCACTGATCTACTCGACGCCAGGCCTCCCGTAGGTGCTGGCCTTCAAAGGGCCAGAAGGATATGCCTTACATTCATTCCTCCCGCGCTCTTTTCTGACAGCATGGCTAGCCCCTGTATGAGCCGCGTACCCGATCATGGCCACGGTTCAGCTCTGTAAGGCATCTTACCTGTGTTACCAGTTCCTGCAACATACGCTTTGGTCTTTGGAACAGCTTGGTTCCATGAGCAGGCCATTAGTCTCTTGCCGGCAGCCGGCACTGCTTCTTGCTGGGTCAGCTTACCTGGACATTGGGTAGCTTCCTGCTGGCGGCGTGCCGCGTGGCTTTGTGTCAGTGCCCACACTACGTCATCCATTGTCTGGTGACAAAAAAAAATATCTAACCCTCTCTTCTCTCTTTCTTTTTTTTTTTTTGTTAAATCACCCTCTTTTGTTCCACCGCGCTGTGCATCACCAAAAAAATCCCACGTTGACACCATAGTTGTGACAAAGTTCCTCCTCTACCTTGGGTATTTGGTTCCTGCGCTTTATTGGCGGATTTGCTCACCTCAGTGAATCTGTCCCCTTGGTGGAAGCCCACAGTCTGGGTCGACCCTTCTGACCACAGTTTGTCAGGCAGTTGCGAGACCAGTTTGGGTGCGGAACCAAGGCCCACCCTCTACTCCGCGTTTCCAGCCAGAATCTCCTGAAGGGATTGCAGCTGTCTATAGTGGCCTCCTGGTTAACAGCTGCATGACTAGCTACACTCCTGGCTACTTACCCTAGTGGCCTCCTCCAAACACTTTTATCTCACCACTAGGATCTTCCTCTCTGTATGTCTGGATAATGATTTGTGTGTGCTGTGTGTCTTAGAAGGCTTATTACTATAATGGAACAGTCGTGGTGTGTATTCCGAATTAAATCAAGAACTCGATTCATCAGTGTGTCTTTGGTCCCATATGGTTAACAAAGATTCAGTTTTAAACTCTCAGTGCATCTGTCATTGTAGAAGTAGAGGATCTGTAGTATATCACTGGAAGTCGACTGTAATTTTAAGTTGCATGTTTTCAGTCTGCACATTTTGTTAAAATCAGGCCCTATATACATATCACTTTAGCTTACGAAAGCTCAGCTGGAAATTTCCACTAACATACTAATCTCGCTCTTTGTCTTCCTATCAATAGAATCTGCACCTTCACAACTTCTACCTTCTGCAGAGAAGTTCCCCACAGAGATGTCAGAATCAGTGGCAACTGTCCATAGAGTCTCTTCTAGTCCTTTCAGCGTCTGTCCTGACCTTGGAATTTCTCTCAGTCTGTCCTTCTAGATCCCCATCCTCCTTTGCTGAAGACATTCTGCAGGATGCACTGTTGATGGGTGCAGTTCCCTTTTGAGGCATCAAAATCTCATACAGTTTCACTAGCAACCTACAATCTATGCAGGGGAAGGGTTGCCGTTCCCACTTCCACGTGGTTGAATTGTCTCTGATCCTCTAAGTTTTGTTCCTGCCTTCTTACTGTTTACAAGTGATAGTTTCACAGAGGATCATGTGTTAATTTTTGGTCTATTTTTTGCTCTCTTGCTATCTCATTGTGTGGACTAACAATGTCACTCCATCTCTGTGCCATCTCCATCTGTAAACAAACCGAACCAGAGATCCCCTCTGGTAAAATGAGGATCAACGTTCTGCTGGCCAGGATATGTTTGAAAAAAAATCCATATTGTCTAAAATGCAGATCCAAATGTATAGATCACGATCCAACCCCCTCCAGCTCTGAGCCGCCAACACACATTCTGGACATGACACCAAAGAAGAAAATATTTATGGAGCTTCCTTATAACTATGCAGCAACAAGATCTGCACACAGGATGTTAACGGCAAAACATTCTGCCAAGCTGTATTCATAGCTTACAATGACTTAAAGAAATTTTACTTCTCTGTTCTCCTCGAATTGCGCAGACGTTTCTCTAAAACCTGACCCAAACCTGAAAATCGATGGAAAGACATCTGTTGAATCATGATTCTTTTTCAGAGCTCATAAATGAAAATTCCCGTTTGTATTTCAACACTTTTTCAAACGCCATTTTAAAAAGTCCCTTCGAACCATACTACACTCCATGGCTTGTCCATATATATTCCATTGATGATTTCCGTGCCCCCATGAGTCAAGTTCAGATTCATTTTGGCCAGTCAGTGTCTGTGGGGAACCAGCCTGCATCCTGAGTGTCTTGTGCCATCCAAGTGAAGAAGACATAAAATAGGGCGGGTGACTCCAAGCACCACTCAGTCCTTCTCACCACCCCTGCTCAGATTAGAACCTGCAATATCTGCGGTCTTTTCACTCACTGTGTGGCCGTATCATTCTTTGTAAATAGTTAGACATTACCTTAATGATTAGAGAGAAGATCAGAATAGTGTTTCCATTTTTTCCTCTCCCACCTTCCGTGCTACAACAGTCTTATAACATTAGGATTCTGTATGGGCGAAGGAATTGCGGGGCAGTTGGGGTCGCCCCACACTTTATGCCCTTGTTTGGAGGCATGAGAACAAAGTGGCCAAAAGAATCTAGACTTGAGTGCAAAGGGCATGTGCACACCATCTGTGGAATGTATGTAGACAGCTCATCTCAAAGAACCACAGTTACTGTAAGGTAAGTACCCATTTCATCCCTCTTTTATCTTAAAATGAATATAGAAATAGGTTTTCCTCCCAAATTTTTGGCCACCTTCTCTGGAAAACCCTGGAGGAAAAACCATGATTCTATAACTGCTGATTCTACCACCTCCAGCACTATATTTGGAGCAATATATTCAGCATCTAACTGGGTATACATTTTATAGTGCCACCTGCAATCAAATTGACTCTGCCTAAGGGGAGTAAGTCCTAGAATATTCTTCATTACAATGCTGCAAAGTTGATAGACATACTGAGCCTGATTCTGATCTCATATCCATGCAAATCAGAAGCAGCTCCACTCAGGTCTGGTGTAATTACACCTAGATAAAACTGTTGTGAGACTAGTGTCAGACCTTCATTATCCTGTACTAGGCCCAGACTGTTCCTTTACCCTAAAATCCAGGCTGATAGCTCTATTGCACAAATGTCTCCAACACTGTTTTAACAATCTTGTCCTGTTAAAGGAACAGCACCCCCGTAATTAATATATCTGTAATTTTATGTAATTGTCTCCTCCATGTGGGATTGATGGAGTACTATGATACACCAATTTTTTTAATTAGTCTTTTTTGTGTTTCAGTTAAATTGTGTGATTTTTATACATATCCCTTGTGACAAAGTTCCTCCTCTACCTTGGTGGGTCCTGCGCTTAATGGCGGATTTTTTCACCTCAGTGATCTTCCCCTCTTGCGGAACCCACAGTTTGGGTCAGCTCCTCTTGTGTCTGATCAGGAGTTGGGAGGTTTGGG
>NW_027425277.1:0-1333 GCF_003597395.2 Chelonoidis abingdonii
GGTTGAGCTAGCAGATGTTTCTAGATCAGAGTAAAAGACTTGAGGGGCACCCAGCACCTCAAGAGCCATTCTCTCATGGAGGATGAAAATGGCAAGCCTCACTTCATTGAACTCCTGCCTGGTAAGGCATCAGAAGTCTGTTTAAACAGAACAAGAAGCCTTTCACCCTTCTCCTGTGAAGTGGAGAATGAGGCCAGAAAACTGCAGCTGTGAACCCCTTGAGAAAGACAATAATTTGGTCCCATCTGCAGCGTTCAATCCATGCTCCAACACCCAGAGAGCCATCCCCTGGACATGGAACCAATTGAACTCATTGACCATGGGAAGGCTTCCTGCCTGCAGAGGAAAGCAGCAGCCTAGACACCCCCTGCTCCTCACCCTTCACTGGTCTCTGGAGCTCAGTGCTTTGCATTCAGGTAATAACTGTTCAGTACAGTCTAAGGGCCAAGGTCTGTTCCATTTGCACTGGGGCAAACCCAGAGTAACTCCCATCGAAGTCACACAGATATCCTCGGCTTACACCAGAGCAGAACTTGACCCCATGGCTGGTAAGAAAATTCAGAGGCCTGTCCCTCTTCAGGGGGTGGTTCCCTACTCACATACCCGTACTTGTGAGCTAGTGTGAGTAGGAATAACAATATATTCACAATAGCACAGCTAGAAGCAGTGGAGGTCTGACTAAGAGGCACAAACCCACCTGAAACAGTTGGGCCTCTGCGGCCGCTAAGCACACTACCAGCAGCTATGCTTCTATTTCCTCCCTGCGCTAGCTCAGTGAGAGCAGGGGAATCAGAGCCCTAGCTCATAGCCTAGACAGAGCCACACTGGGCTCGCAGAATGCTCTCCCTTCCAGCTAGCTCCATGAAGCCAGTTAGTACCTACACCAGGAAGAGGCAGGATTTGATGGGGTTGAGCTGGGCATGTCCAGCTACATTGAGCATTTGTTCAATTCATCTAAAAACTTGCAAGGTGAACACTGGAAATAGCTGCCCTTCAACTTTTGTCCTAAATACCCGCCCTGCCTGTAGGGACAGGACAACATGACTGCGGGTGTGTTACAGCAGAGCAGGGCCTGGGAACTATGCCAGGCTGATCGGTGCCAGACATCTACTTATCGGGTGGTTTTCACTGAGAGAAGAGCAGCAGTGCCCAGAGCATCTTGGCCAGGAACATGCAGCTGGTGCCACCACCACCCTAAAGAAAACAGCTTTTAGATATGTTAGCAAGCACCCAGAATCCCTTGGAGGAGCAGGGCTGGCTTTAGGAACTGCGGGACCTGATTCGAATACTCGGCGGCGGTCCGGGTCTTCAGCGGCACTTCGGCGCTGAGGGG
>NW_027425277.1:4252-7442 GCF_003597395.2 Chelonoidis abingdonii
CTGATTTTCAGTGGCACTCACACTGCCTGGGTCCTGGCCACGGGTCTGGGGAGCTCTGCATTTTAATTTAATTTTAAATGAAGCTTCTTAAACATTTTAAAAACATTATTCACTTTACATACAATAATAGTTTAGTTATATATTATAGACTTATAGAAAGAGACCTTCTACAAATGTTAAAATGTATTACTGGCACGCGAAACCTTAAATTAGAGTGAATAAATGAAGACTCGGCACAGTACTTTTGAAAGGTTGCTGACCCCTGTTATAAGCCTTTGAAAAATTTCACTTCATGCACACTCAGTAGACACTTGTTAGAGTTCAGCAGCTAAATTCTCTAAACATTTCATTTGCACCAAGCATGCTTCAGCCTCTCACAGCTGCTAGTGTGACCAGACTGTGCCTATGCCATCCCCACAGAGCAACTGAGCAGGTTGCATCTCTGGGACCCAGGGGCTACCAGACTTTTCCTGCAATTGCTCCTCCAAGCTGCTAGGGACTCATGTGGGGCCAGGCAGAGGAAATGCAAGCAAGGAGATGACCTCTCAATGCTTCCCTTGCTGGCACCAAGGCCACACAGAGGAGAAGGAGAAAGAACTTGTTTTGAATGCAGTGGAGGCAGAGGATCAGGAGCTGGGTTTGGGGAGTGGGACACAAGGGCAATATGATCTAACACCACTAGATCACGCTTCCCTCCAGAACGTGCAATTGAACCTAAAGGCCTCAGTCTCTACGTTCCTCTGTTGTCAGCAAGTATCCGTGAAACCCACTGACAAAGCATGTGGCTCGTCCCACTCTAGTAAGTGGTCCCCAGAGAGGATGACAACCTAATACAGTTATCAGTTACTCCATTAACTCAAATGGCAGAGGTGTGTGCTGTGGAGCTAACAATTCAAACCCTACTGACGAAAGACCCCTGTGGGTCTCAGTATCATGCATGATGGAATTTGTTTTTCCAGTTTCTAAAAAAACACTGTGGGAAACTACACTAAAACCTAAGTGAAAAGAATAATCTTAATTGCAAAGTCAAGCACTCAGAAGTTAGGAAATGCCAGAATTAAGGTTGTCTGCACAATTTTAATTCACTCCCTTTTGCATATGCATTATGAAATGGTCTTTAATTACATGAACACATTATTGAGGATGCTTGCCTCATTCAGTGCACAGGATGGACCTGTTCTGGGGAGGAATCAGGGCTGTCTACTGAAGGACATAGCTGTCTGCAGGACCCTGACTTTGTTACAGAAGTTGGAGGGTGTGCAGTGAATGAGGGAGGGACTGGCAGGAAGAGAAAAGGCAGTCTCATGGTTAAGACGATTGAATGCCACCCTAGAGAATGGGATTCCGCTTGCCTTGGTAAGTCATATGAAGCAAAATATTCACAGTTGGCCCATAATTGTGCGTGCCTCATTTTTTGGGTACTGTGGGACATCTGGGATCAGATCTGCAGAAGTGCTGAGCACTCACAGCTGCAACTGAAGTCAATGGAAACTACTTTGAATTATAAAGTGCTATGAAAATGCGAAGTACTGTAGAAAATCATGCCATAGGCATCACGAGTTGGGCATTCAAATTTAGTGCATCCTTTTGACAATTTTGGCTTTAATCTCTCTGTGCCTCACTTCCCTGGCTGTAAAATAGAGACAGCAATACCACTTCATCTCACAGAAGTACTGTGAAAATCAATTCATTCATGTTTGTGAAGTACTTGGATACGATGATGACAGCATTGTAGAAAGCACCCGGGAAAAATGTCATAATCCTGTATTCAGTGCAGAGTTTGGATGGGGGAGGTGTTAAATAAGACCACACAGGTGACTTTAATCCTGGCATTTCCTAACCTTTGAGTGCTTGAGTTTCCTTAATATTCTTTTGACATCATTTTTTGGAAGATGTAGATGTAGATGTATGACGGATTCCTTTTTGACCTCAAACACTTTAGAAAGAATAAAACGTACACTGTGGCATGCACTTCTTAAGACCCTTCTATTTCTGATGGGGACTGCTTCAGGGGACACATCACTACACTATTTGAGTGCATGCCAGGTTCATTAAATTGGACTGGCATAGCTAGATCCCCAGCCTAGCAGGATTTCCTTTGCTCCACATTAAACCTTGTATTAACACATCACTATATCGCTACATCGAAATGCCTCTGCCGAGCCGGAGAGCATCGTATTTGTAATAATGGCAAGTCCGTTGTGGGAGATTAGGGGTAAGCTGCAGAGAATCACAAGCAAGCAGTGTGGTACAAGTTTCAAATTGCTAGCTATGTCCCAGACTCCAGAAGGTCACAACTGTATTTCTCTCAGTAATGATGATCTTTGAGCCTGGCAAGATATTTCAGCATCACAGTCCAGACCTGCTATCATTGCTTTTTTAACTAGACTTCCTCCTCTTCCTCCCCACTTTATTTTCCTTACATCTCTGTAAGCCATATCTGGGGCCAAATTCTGCTCCCAGCTCCACCCATGCAACCCTACAGACCTTGTGGGGAACCAGCATTCCCAGAAGCACAAAAGAATCCTAGAAAGTGGAGCTGGAAGACAGCCATGAGGTCAGTACAGGAGTGTTCCCAGCTGTGTATTTTTGAGTGCTTTGTCTAGGTATCTGTAAGTTAAGCAATGGAGTATCCGCCGCTGTCTGCAGGAGGCTGCGTGCTGTAACAGAGTTTGCCCTTGGGCAAGGTTTCCTGATATTGGATGAAATGCATATCTGCTGTAACAAGGAGCAATTCCACTGATGTCACCCACTTACACTTTGCTTCAGTTTACCTCCTGCACCCACTTACCACTACATCTTCCTTTGGCCCAGTCAGACCTAACATATGTCAGCACTACTGGAAACCTCTAATTGGCTGGCCAGGACAGCCGTGTCATCATTTCCTTATGTGCCACATTGTAAGGCAAAGCACTCCAGTCACACCGCATCTTAGAGAGGTGGTGGGACTCATGCCTCTCAAGGCTTTGCCTGCCAATCCCCCTCTTATGCAATGACAAGCTACACTGACCTATCAAACTCAATGCACATTATAGTACCCAGGGCGTTGGAATCCTTCACACACACACACACACGCACACACACACACACACACACAGATCTCAGAGCAGGGAGGGGGAGGGGTTTGTACTGAAGCAAGCGCAGCAGCAAATTCACTCATCCCCATTCCTGAGCCAGCTTTTGCCACAAG
>NW_027425278.1:0-3807 GCF_003597395.2 Chelonoidis abingdonii
TACATACCACACCCTCCTGGGCACCTCTAGGAGGCAATACTTCCCCTCTCACAAGCACAGAGTCTGAGTGTAGCAAAATCCTTTTAATAAAGGAAGGAAACAATACAGCATCCCATTGGAGAAACACCACAAACAGGATTATAACACAAACCATAAACAAAACCCACCTCCAAGTACATTTGGCAATGTCCTTTTCTCCTTAGGGTCTTAAGTTCAATTACCCCAAAGTCCAACAACCCAAAAGTCTCTAGTCAGTGCCACCCCAGAATTCAAGAGTTTATCTGCAGAGTTTTACCCCCGCCTCCCAGCCTGGGTGGAAATGAGGGGGGAGTCCACACAGGATGTTAAGGGGCACCTTACATGGGCCAGGGCCAACTGCTCCGCCTCTCTGTGGAGTTCTGCTGCAGCCTTCACCACAACACGCTCCACCACACCAGCTGTGCCACTCCTCCAGCTGTCCCTGCAAACCACTTCACTCTGCTTACTGTTCTATAGGCAACTCTAACATGCTGCAAACTGCTCTGCTCTGCCAGCCACTTAACAATAGGTCTTCAGGCTCCCCCACTGGTTAACACAGTAATCAGTGATTTCAGCTTTTAGTACAGGAGCCCCAGTGCTGGTGCACTATTGGCCCAACACAAATTCAGCTCAGCAATCTCTAGATGGATTCCTAATAGAATCAAAATTAGCTCTACTCTTTAACATTAGGAAAAAGGAGACTGTTCAATTACTGTGCCAAGCAGCAGGCAGGCACCTCTCTCAATTCATAGGGTTTTGGAACCCATGTCCCATGTTTAGCAAGTACTATCCAACTGAGGTTGAGTCATCTCTGGCACAAAGCAGTCCCACAGCTCCCCATTCACACAATCAGGGTGACAAACGTTTTTTTTCTTCATGCCCCAATAACAAAGAAATTGGGGATCTCAGAGCTGTTAAAATAACCATCCCAGTCTGCTGTGGGCTTATGCTAAGTGGGGGGTGGATGCCAATGCAAATATTCAAAATCTCTTTCCACACTCCCTACAATTCACCACCAGATGTTAGGGTAGGGCTCATCCTGACTCTGCTTACATGTAGATAACACAATGCTACGCAGACTCTGCATCACCCTAACTACACCTATATAAGCCCTACGTTCTCAGGGGGGTGGAGTTATTATGTCAGTATAGTAGGATACTTACACTGGTGGAAGCAAGGCTGTAGTCTGTACACTGACATAATTAGTTTGACATAAGCTCATAGGCGCAGGGCCGGTGCAAGGATGTTTCGTGCCCTAGGCAAAACTTCCACCTTGTGCCCTCCCCAAGCCCTGCAGCAGCTCCCCCCCTTCCCCAGCCTGGGAAGCTGTGTGGCAGCTCTTCACCCCAGCTCACCTCTGCTCTGCCCCCTCCCTGAGCCCTGTGGCAGCTCCCCCCTCTCTGCCCTGAGGTGCCGCCCCCCAACAGCAGCTCCCCACTTCTGTGGCCCAGGGAGCCATATGGCAGCTCCCCACCCCAGCTCACCTCTGCTCCATCCCCTCCCCAAGCCATGTGGCAGCTCCCCACCCCAGCTCACCTCTGTTCCACCTCCTCCCCAATCAGCTTGGGGGAAGGGGTGGAGTGGAGGCCAACTCCCATCCCCCCTGGAACTCAGGATGTCATTGCCTCTGCATAAGCTGCCTTACGTGGACCTAACTCTGAGTGTAGGCCAGGCCCAGGGGTGAAAGTAAGGCGGTACGGGGCGATACGGCATACCAGTAAAAAGTGGCTGCCAGTCTGTACCCAGCATTGCCACTGCAAAGGACCCGTGGCAGCACTTTAATGTCATTGTGCCTTTTGGCCCACCCCCGCAGCCACTGACGGGGGAGAAGTGAAAGGAGCAACTGCCCAGGGCTCCTTTATATTGCCACTGGAGCCCCAGTGGACACTGGCCAGGCAGCGTGTGGATAGGCTTGTTGGGGGCTGCAGACTCTCCCAGTCCCTCCCCTTCTGCCCAAGGCCCCTTCCCTCCCAAAGTCATGTCACTGAACTCACATGGGGAGGAAGGATAGCTCAGTGGTTTGAGCATTGGCCTGCTAAATCCAACACTGAGCTCAATCCCTGAGGGGGTCATTTAGGGATCTGGGGCAAAAATCTGTTTGAGGATTGGTCCTGCTTTGAGCAGGGGGTTGGACTAGATGACCTCCTGAGGTCCCTTCCTACCCTGACATTCTATGAATTTCTCTTTTTGAGCCTTGTATGTTGTCTAATGACACTAACAAGGGCTTTTTCCCCCACATACTTGCTCTTCTTTGTTAGTAGTATACCATCAAAAAAAGTCTATTATTGGAAAGCCTTAAAGAGAGAGACCTGGGTATCAATTCACTTAGTTTGAGAAACTACATGGAGATTTCTTAAAACCTGTTCCAACTCAAACACTGTAACAGACATACAAGGTGAAATCCTCTAGAAGGTTATTTTAATCCACTTTGTCACCATTGGGGATCACATCACACCAGTAATGTGTTGGATAGAAACTTCTATTTTCATTGTCTTTGGGGAACATGAAGTTTTTTACTTGCTGTGGCCCATGCAGTACAAGGAAGTCCCTCAGGCTACTGCTCAAGTGGGTCCAGCATCCTGGATCATCTCGACTTGAGGAACTAAACTCAGCAGCAGCGGTTCCTTGTGCCTCCACCACACTCTTCCCTGATCTACACTTTTCTTCAGGAATGTGCGTGGTTACATTCATTTGAGATGGAGATATGCATGCTGCAGTAGCTGCCAGGTCACCTGCACCCTGACTAACTGGAAGATCAGGCATCTCCTCACCACTCACATTCTCACTGGGGCATGAAGGCTCACCGTGAACTTTTGTGTCTATGTATCTCAGGAGAGCTCCTTCCTGCTTAGAAAAGCTTCCTGGACTTGCTTTCTTTTTCTGAATGCTGCCCCAGAGGGGCGTTTTCTTCTTTCACTCATGACTGCTGTTCTGTGCCAGCTATAGTGGCTTTCAACACTCAGTTGAAGGAGACAAATAAGCAGGCTGGTAGCAGGGCCTGAGTGAGGGAAGATATCAGCGTCTTAAGCGTCTAACTGGCTCCTACTGCTTCAGTTGACTGCCTGTTCTCCTGAAGTGGGTTCAAGGAAGCAGCAGGAAACAGGAAGCTCCCTGAGAAGCTGGTGTTAATCAGTCCAGGCTCCACAGAGGGCTAGAGAGGTACATAAGAGGCTCCTCCTCCTCTTTCTCCCTGCAGCTCCTGCTGCTTTCCATTATTCCCTCTCATCTTTTCTCCTGCCTGCCTGTTGTCTCTTGTGCCCTCCTTCCTCCAGCAGAGCACTCCACCATCTTTGTGCCATCTAGAGCAGAGAGAATACATATGCACCAGCAGCAGACACAATTTTCTACACTCTGGGTCCTAGTGACACCCCCACTCCCTACCCCAGTCTGGCTGCCTCAGTTCGCCTCATGCTAAGACCAGCCTGGTATCCAATGTGCTCCACTGGCACATATGTGGCATGATGTCACTGATTTACAAGTTAAGAATTTTATGAAATATAGTAGCCAAAAATAAAATTATCAAAGAAAACTTGAGAGGAAATAAACCTCCTCTCCCTCCCTCCTATTTTGCTGAACTTATGTTACTAGACAAGAGGGACTGGGAGAAATATATTAAACATGGAAATAGGAAAGAGAGAATCAGAAATAATATGATGAGGCCAACAGAATACCAGCCACAAAATTAATTGGAATGCAGCCTCATTACTCTGGTTGTGCACAAGGACTAAGTCATAGCTCATGGAACGCACTGGACTTTGTGGTGAGCTCCTTGAGTAGCTCTGAGTTTAA
>NW_027425278.1:4541-5892 GCF_003597395.2 Chelonoidis abingdonii
AGCACAGCGCCACACTCTCTGTGGCGCGCGCGATCTCAGCGTCTCCTCTCCCCCCCCCATTGATCCTAGTCCTGTCACAGACTATTCAAGCTGAATTGCCAACTTCATGTACTCAGGTGATCAACATTTTTGTTCCCAGACTTCGCAGTGATATATTTTCTTAAAACAAGAAAGCACTGCTTCCAGCCTATAAGGTTTGAGAATTACTTGCAGCTGAAGTTATAATCTAGCAGAACCAGCTCCTCTGTGAAAAGCTCAGAGAGAAGGACTCTTTACCCTATTGTATACTAAACATTGTAACACAGTTTTTGACACTGACCAATTCTGGTCACTAAAGAACCCTTGGCACTTCTTAATAGAGAATTCCTTGTATCGCTGAGATGTCATGTAACATGCACAGAAAGGACAGATCAACGTGAGCCTTCTCCAAGAGGCCTGAAGTAGCACTGGTGCTCTTCCACTGCAGAGGTGGAATAGGGGTACTTTAAAAACTCTCAGAGCAACAGTATACAGGGTGCTTTGGATAGGGCCAGTCATGCTGCAGCACTGAGGCTACATAAGAGGGAGAAAAGTAGTCTGTAGTAATTAGAGTAATTAGTAAATAGTCTGTAGTAATTAGTAACAGCAGATGTGAAAAATCGAGCCGGGGTAATAGGACCCTATATTTTAAAAAATTTTGAAAATGAGGACATCTGGTCACCCATAATAATCACCATTTCCATGGGGAACCTGAATACTCTAGGTACAAATATTTGAAGATTTAGTTATTGACCAGCACATAGATAGATATGGGTTTTTTAAAACTAAAATGTACAAAAATATAATGCTGTTTGGATTCCCATCCCTGCTGCATTAATGGACTCCCTTTAAGCCCAATTTTTAGACTTCATTTATAATGTGAAATGAGACACAGTTTTGAAGAGATTGTGATTATGGCACATTATTACATGACATTACAAATAAAATTAGCATCAAAGCTGTTTCAAATAAGGCTATTTTCTTTCCCAGGGACTGTGTGGACACAGAATATTTTGAGCTTGATTTATCATGAAGGCCATCGAGATGGAACAGAAAATATGGAAATAATAGACAGAGTCCCATGGCTGGAGTATAACATACATAATATGGATTATGTCCATTGTCCATCACTTCGTCTCTTTGCTACTCACCTGCCGTACTATTTAGTTCCAAGAGATCTGAAGAACAGGAGAGCAAAAGTAGGTGATACTATTTTTACTATTTAATTAACATTACCCAGGAAAACTGGTAGCTTTCACCAATAAATCAGTCTAAATCCTCAGGGCCAGACTGTCTGTCCTCCCCACAACAACCCTTCCAAAAGCAAATCTCC
>NW_027425279.1:0-6232 GCF_003597395.2 Chelonoidis abingdonii
AGATACTTAAGAACTGCCTAGGGGACACTGAGGCACCAACACAGTGTTCAGAGCAAACATTATGAACAGTCCCAGTTCGTCACATTCGTCACAGCTTGTGATCAAAGAGCCCATGGCAGCATCCCAGGTGCAGGCCTGTCACCCTCTTGGGTTGGCCACCTCCCAGCTGGGCAACTCCCTTCTGCCTAACTGACCTGCGCCGCTTGCTCTTCCCCTCCTCACCATGGGGGTGGCGGTGCCATGCAGTGCTGAACAGCTGCCAGGCCCCTCCTGGAGGGTACAGCTCACTGGGGGTGAGTGATCCCCACCACAGCCCCAGGGCACAGAGTCTTCAAAACACACCAGCAAAGCCTTCCAGCTCTGTACGGGAGCGGCTAGAGAAGGGCAGAGGGCAACCACCACCAGGTGCCCTGCCAGCGACAGCCCTTGTGCCACACACACTTCACACAGGCTGCTGGCACCGCTCCGGCCCCAGTTCCAGAGCAGGAGCTGGCGGCTGCCTGTACCACCCACCCACCTCACGCTCCCCCGCACCAGGGGCTGCCTGCACCGCCCACCCCCCTACTCCAGGGGCTCCCTGCTCCGCCCATCCCAACCTCATGCCCTGCACACTGGGGGCTGCCTGCACTGCTCACCCCCACTTCATGCCCCCCCATTCCAGGGGCTGCCTGCATTGCCCCCATCTGCCTCACCCCCCTCCAGACTAGGGGTTGCTGGCTCTGCCCTCTTCCGCAGACATCCTGGCTCAGCATTCAAAGTGCATCACCGCCCAGGCCAGGGCTTGTCTGCTAGTGCTAATGTGAGGAAAGGCAGCAGGAGGGGCAGCTACAGAGAACCCAGGCCGGGTGTGAAGAATGGAGGATACACCAAGGGCTGGCAGTAGACAGTGAAAACCAGACCCTGGCGGACAGGAAGACGGGCACATGTTTTACGAGGGAGAGGGAGCCTGGAGCTGTCTGTGGGAAGGGAGGCTCCGCGCTGCGGAGGGACACCATATAACTCCTTCTGTCGAGCGCTCTGACAACTGGAATCTCTCTGTAATTCAATAAGCTCTCAGGAGTTACAGGGCTTCATCCATCCTGCGGCCCTATTAACAGCCACTCCAGTGCTGCTCACACCACCCCTCCTGGCCCACGGCCTGGGGACAGGGCAGGCTGACACCCCCTGCAAGGGGGCACTCTCAGCACCAGCCCCAAGGGAAAAGGATCCCTGAATCCCGGGGAGCAGGGCCACAGGGGATCAGATGGGCACAGGGCATTGCTCCTGGCTCATATGCCAAAGGGGCGTAGCCAAGGGTCAGCTGCCCCCGCCTCACCCCAAGGCACAGAGCGCCCACAGAGCAGAGCACCTCCCCTCGCCCCAATCCAGAGTAAGGGGAGGCACAGCTCGGAGCTACCCTGATACAGCCTGGGGAGCGGTCACCCTCTTCCCCGCATCTGAGCACCACACCCCCCGGCCCTTAGTGCCAACACCCCCACGATCCACCAGGCGGGATGGAGAGGGGCCAGGCACGGGGAGAGCTGAGACAATGGGCAGGGGAGAAGGGGCAGCTGGGGCTCTGGGACCTCGAGGGAACTGGGGGGCAGAAGGCACCGGGGGAAGGGGTAACTGAGGTGGGCGCAGGGAGCACTGGTTTGGGCAGAGGGCGGGGGAGCTGGGGGGCGCAGGGAGCAGCGGTTGGGGGGGGGTGGGGCGGGAGGGCGGGAGGCTGGGGGCGCAGGGTCCACTGCCGGGGGCGGGGGAAGAGGGAGGGCGCAGGGAAGCAGCGGTTGGGGACGGTGGGGGCAGGGCCGGGGGCGGAAGCTGGGGGCGCCAGCGCGCCAGGGTCACTGGCCGGGGGCGGGGGAGCTGGGGGAGGGGGAGCGTTGGGGCGGAGTTGGGGCCGGGTGGGGGGGGGGGGCGAGCCTGGGGGGCGGGGGGGACTCCCTGGTCAGGGTCCGGGCCAGGGAGCGGGAGCGGGGGCGGGCCGGGCGGTCCTGTCACGCGCGGGCGGGCCGTTACCGGATGAGCGGGCGCCAGATCGGTCGCGTGTGCCCCGGCCAACTTTTCGCCACCGGCCCGCCACGCGCGGGGTTGTGTTGTCTGCCGCCTCTGGGGGGGGCTCCCCCTCTCCTACGGGGGGGCACCTGCCTCCCCCGTCCTGACTGGGTCACCCCTGCCCTCCTCTACCTGCTGGGGGACCTGCCCCCCACATTGCATCGCGGCACCTGCACTACCCCACACCCTGAGTTGGGGTGCCGCCCCTCCCCACACCCTGACATTGGGGACCCTGCCCTCTGCACCACCTGACACGAGGGGCGGACCTGCGCTCTCTTTGATTTGCGACTCTCCCTGCGTTCGTCCCACACGGCAGCACTTCATGCGCAGAGGTGCCAGGCACTGGGCAGGGGGGCAGGGCCCAATCTCGACCCCAGGAGCACCCAGGGCAGAAGACTGGACTCAGGCACCTCTCTATCGCAGAGCAACAGCTTGCCACCCCACAGGCAGCACGGGCTTGCCTCACCTGGGCCTGCCAGCCCCACCCAAGGGCCTCAGGGCACCCAGAAACTGGAAGATCTAGGTGTCTCGATCACGATAATGACGCTGCTCTGAGAACACAGGCCTGAAAGCCCCAATGGACACAAGCACCCAGCCATCCTCACCCCTAGACAGTGGCCTGGTCTGTCAGAATATGCCCGTGGCACACGAGAGCCCCGTGGGGTGGAGAGGGCCCAGCGATCGTCACCACCTAGACAGGAACATGGCACATCGGAGACCTCTGTCGGGGTTTCGGAGTGGATGCTCTCTCCAGGAAGGGTCTGGTAACCCAGACACATCTCGAGCTGCTTCCTGTCCGCCCCTTGGTCCTTATTGCCCCCATAGACCTGCGTTAGGGTTAAACATTCCCCACTTGGAGTGAAAGGGCTGAGGGGCCTGAGCCAATGTTCTCAGGGGTCCTGAAGGGTCAGAGAGTCAGAAGTGCAACTCAGCCCGTCCCTCACATCTGCTGGTGCTGCCCTGGGTACAACTCTGGCCAGATTCTTCCAGCGTTCTGTAGGGCTTTTGGGCAAGGAGGTTTGGACGATCCCACAGCTCCTGGGTGTGGGGAGCCTGAGAGTCTGCGGCGATTGCTCATTTCTGTCTCCACAGCCCCTTCGACCTGCAGCGCAGCCACGGGCAGGTCCCGCACTGGCTATGGCAGCCTCAATGGGGCTGGAACGGTGCTTTGGTCCTGCTGCTCCTAGCCGCAGCCACCTCCCTGCCTTGCGAGGGCCGCGTTCCAGGAGGCCAGCTCCAATACGCCGCACTGCACTGCACCGGTACAACGCAGGCTGGCTCCGGACCTCCGCCACTGAGCCAAAGACTGGCCTTGCCAGCAAAAGGGGAGCCCCCGGGCGCTGCAGAAAGGAGAAAATGCGTCGCCTGATCCCAAACGCGGGGTGAGGGGGATGGGGAATGGGGTCCCTGAGTGCTGCAGGGGCGGAAGATGGTCAGAGAGCAGCCAGGAGGAAAGGCTCCATTCTCTCAGAGTGTCCTGGGGGGACCCCAAACCCTTTCCTGTCAGGCAGGGTCAGAGTTAAGCCGGCTTTTCAGGACGATCAGCTCCTCTGTAGCCCTTAGCCGGTGTCTCGCTGTGTGCCAGATTGCTTCCCTGGTGGCTCGCTCAGCTTCCCGCAGGAAAGGGGCCATGACAGGGGCAAGGCCAGCCTGTGGAGCAGCTCCACCCCAGGGCCTGTCGGCTAAGTCCCCTGGCCCAGTGTGGTGGGTCACCCTATGCCGGGGGTGCGGGAGCTGCTCACATCTCCCTGCCGAGCTCTCAGTTGCTCTGAAGCCCCCATCCCCTACTTTCCAGTGTGCAGAGCGGGAGGGAGTTTCGTAGATGTGCCGGCTGAAGGGAGCAATCTCTCTGACCTGCCTCCTGCACAGCACCCAGAGCGCTGCCTCAGCCATTCCTGGGAAACGAGAGCTCTTCCACGAGAGCCCCAGCCCCCCGAGCAAGTGCTCAGGGCCGGGTGGGTTTCCTGCTCTTGCTCCTTCCACTGATTGGGATGCAGCACAGCTCGCGTGCCTGGAACAGCAGAACCGACTCTCGCCGGAGTCCCTCTGGGCTCTGCCCAGGAGCTGGGCTGCCAAACGAGGACGGCCCCAGCCAGCACCCTGGCCCAGCCTTCCTGCTTCCCAGCCCCTTGTACACCAGGCAGATGCCAATGCCCAAAGGAGCCGGCCCACGGTGAGAGACCAGGCCTGCGAGGCTCCCTAACAGGGCTCTGGCTATCCCCGCTGAGACTCCACCGGCTCACAGATCACAGCGAGCTGTGTCCTGGATTCAGCCCATCAATCCGCCCTGTCCTGGAGCTTTGAGAAGAGCCATGGAGGAGTCCTGCAATAAGGCCTGGAGTCCTGGGGGTCGGTTGCAGACCCCAGCCTGCACATTCACCAAGGGGGCAGCATCCCCAGGCCTCGGGCATTTGGGGTCTCCCAAGGCATCCCTGTGGCAGGTGCTTTCCGGGCCCTGCTCCTGGGGACCCCCTGCAGCTTGGGGCCATCACACTTGGCGTCTGTCAGTGGCATTGTCCAACTTAAAACTACAGCCAGGTGCCCATCCCTCCTGCTGCCAGCCACCCATTGCAGGTGTCCCCAGAGCTCCCCAGGGAAAGGGCCGTGGGGGGGACAACACAGCAGGCACTTCCCACTGAATCCCAGCCACCAGCTCTCCTGTGCCATGGGGCGGTACAAGGCGCTGAGTGCGAGGCACACGATGCAGGGCCCCCAATTCTCCCCCTTGGGAAGGCCGTGGCTGTGACACTTGTATCTCAGGGGGAACAACCCCTGCACCCCCAATGTTCATCCTTATAATATGATTGCTGTGGTATCCAGTGCAAAGTTGTCATGTTGGTTGTCTTCGGAAGGCTCATGGTGCACTGAGCATTGTTGTTATAGTGATGAATATAGGTTGCTTAATTTCATGGTACATAGTTATGTATCAGAGGGGTAGCCGTGTTTGTCTGGATCTGTAAAAAGCGACAAAGAGGCCTGTGGCACCTTATAGACTAACAGACGTATTGGAGCATGAGCTTTTGTGGGTGAATACCCACTTCGGCAGACGCAGCTTTGTCGCTATGTACGTAGTTATGAGGCTGAAAATGTGCCTTCCTGGCTTAAAACAAACCCAGGCAAAAACTCTCCGAGAACAGAGGGGCAGTTAACACCTCATCAGGCAGGAATGGGACAAACCCAGCCCAGCCTCACAGGAACAAAGGACACTGGCCTAGGCAGCAACAAAGGATCTGTTGGACTCTTGAGTGAGTCACCCCCCTTCCCCTGGTCAGTTGGGGACTACGATGAGGTGATGCTCACCTGACCCTGAAAGGGGTTGGGGGGGAAGCCAAGAGGGAAGATAGAACGTGATAAAAGGGAGAGTGTTAAGATCAGCTTAGAGTGTGTTTTGTTTTTATTTCATTTGACCAAATCCGACTTGTGCTTTGACTTATAATCACTAAATCTGTCTTTTGTAGTTAGTACATTTGTTCGTTTGTTCTACCTGGAGCAGTGCGTTTGGTTTGAAGTGTGTCAGAGACTCCCCTTGGGATAACAAGCCTGGTGCACATCAATTTCTTTATTAAATTGATGAACTCATATAGGCTTGCAGCATCCAGCGGGCACAACTGGACACTGCAAGACAGAGGTTCCTAGAGTTGTGTCTGGGACTGGAGATAATGGCTAGTGTCATTTGGTTGCACAATCCAAGCAGCAGCTGGCCAGAAGTGCCCACTCACGTAGCTGGGAGCAGCTCACATGTCAGAGGCTGTGCGTGAACAGACTGGGAGTGGGGTTCTCACAGCAGAGCAGGGTAATCCCCAGAGTCGAGGGTTGGAGCAACCTTGCAGATCATGGTCCAGATAACACCAGGGGAATATCACAGTGGCATGCACCAGAAGTCTTGGCATGGGGCTGATTTCAGGGCCTAGGGCCAGCATGACCCTGCCAGGAGCCCTGCCCCCAGCCCAGCCACCGGGCTCCCAGCGCTGTCAACCCGGCCCTGCCTGCCCAGCCACCGGGCTCCCGGTGCCATCAACCCGGTCCTGCCTGCCCAGCCACCGGGCTCCCGGTGCCATCAACCCGGTCCTGCCTGCCCAGCCACCGGGCTCCCAGTGTTGCCGGCACAAAGTGCCCAAGGAAGGCAACAGCAGAGGGATCCGTCGCCTGGTGTGCACCACGCCAATAAACACACCAGGGTAGAGAAGCAAACCAA
>NW_027425280.1:0-7526 GCF_003597395.2 Chelonoidis abingdonii
CTGGGTGCCTTCATCCCTTAACGGATCTTGTTGTCATTGAGCAGGTTGCTCAAGGTCTGCCATGCCAGCTGCCTGCGCAGGACTAGGGCGGCACACAGAGAGAACATACACATGCAGATAAACATCTATCAACATGTAACGACAATCGTGTGAATCAAATACGCCAAGGGATACAGGAAGTATGCAGTGAAACCTGATTCTGTTTCTTCTAAAAGAACAAGTGTCTTCTAAATGAGATTAAGGAATCATCCACTGGGAGTAGTCCACAAGAGATAGTTGCACACATTTTTGACCTCAGCTGTGAATTCAGACTGATTTGGTTAAACTAATATCGATACTTGTGGGTACTTTTATTTTGGTTTAAGCCAGACATTTCATTTTAGCCAAAGGCTTCATTTAAACTTAAATACACAATTTTTAACCTGAAATAAGAGTTTCCATAGAGGCTTATGTACCAGTTTTAGGCAAGAAAATGATTGAAGTTCAACCAATGGAACTTTCTTGTGTCAGCAAAGCCATAGTTTGGAGCAATGTTCAGAGTATAAGCATAGAGTATAAGCAAAAGTGTTCACATTGGCCTACCTCTGTTCCCACCAAAGTTAGATTCCTGGTAAAGAAGATAACAAAGGTGAAACTGAAGCTGTGTGGAAATCTGTTTGCCTATAGTTTGTAGCTGCTCTCTTTAATCAATGCCTTCCCCTCCCAAGCCACTAGGGCATAGCACTCAAACTCAGGATCGCCTACCTCCCAAATCTCATTGATCCTTCAGGTAGGATGAGCAAAAGCAAGAGTTATTTTAAGAGAAATTACACCCAGATCAGAGCCCCTCATGGAACTCAACATTTCACATGAGAGCAGCACAGACATGCCTAGTGCTTCCAGAATTCGAATCACAGCTGTAATGGAAAGGAATGTTCCACCTTTGCAATGGTGGGTGTCAACTGGTCCATAATTTGACAAAGATTTACTTAAGATGTTTGTTTTACTTTTCCAATTTAGCTAATAACATTCTACAGTGTATCAAGTGTGGCTCAGCTTCCAAAGGAGCTTGAGGCATTTAGATGCTCAAATCCCATTGACGTTCAATGGCAATAAGCTAATCACATACTTTTATTGCTTTAAACTATAAAAAGAGTGAGCATAAGAGATTTTATCCAATATTTTGTTCTCCTTTTCTAACTTTTCTCTAGTTGGAAAACGGTTAAAATTTTCTCTATTGTCCTATCTTTCATTTAGTAGTTATGGTGGAGAACCCTCATATTCAATCAATTGAAGGCAGGAGTGGAATTCAGAAGACCTGGTTACATCCAGGTTCAGCCACAGACTCCCTGGGTGACCCTGGCTGCATACTTATTCTTCCTCTTGTTCATGTGGTCATGATAATAGAGAAAGCAGCAAATGAAGCATACTCTCCTACTATACACCACCTGTTTCAAGCAATTATATCATCACAATACCTTGTTTCCAGTTTATGTGTGGTATAATATTGACTTTCCTAACAAGAGTGGTTAGCATAAAATCTGTTCTCTTATTCTGAGAGGTGCTTATTTTTCAATGGTGAAGACCACAGAATTACCTAGATATACAGAAGGACTATTATCCAGAGTTGGTAAATTGTGTGTTGAGCTTTAAGCTGAGTAGCCTCACTGAAGTCAATGACCTTCAGCTGATGCTTCAGTGCATATATTTGAGCATGTTGTAAACTCCATTTATCTTAAGTAACTCTTACAGGTTTAAAGTAGAACATGTGCTAAAATGCTTTTGCTATAACGAGGCCAAAGTTTGGTAAGAATGTTTGCAGGACAAGGGCACTGACCATTTTGAAATAAGTCTGGATGCTTTGCTTTGCTTTAAAGTACACTGTTGTTCAAAGTGAATCGCTTGGAAGATTCTCTGGTCCAGGTTATACAGAAGCTGTCATAAACAGATAAGTAAGAGTTAATAGAACAGAAGTACTTCATATCTCTTTTGCCTATAAAGGGTTAACAAGATCAGTGAGCCTGGCTATCCCTGACCAGAGGACCAATCAGGGACAGGATACTTTCAAATTTGACGGAGGAAGTTTTTTGTGGTGTGTTAGTCTTTGGTTGTTGTTCTCTCTGGGTGCTGGAGAGGACCAGACATTCAACCAGGTTTCTCTCCAATCTTCTCCGATACAGGCTCTTATAAGTTCAGAATAGCGAGTACTAGGTAGATAAGGCGAGTTAGGCTTTATGTTTGTTTTCTTTATTGCAAATGTGTATTTGGTGGACGAGTTCAAATGTGTATTTGGCTGGAAGGAGTTCAAATTTGTATTTTGCTGAAGGATTTTAATTTGTACTTGTATACTTATGCTGGGAGGGTATTCCCAGTGTCTATAGCTGAAAGCCTGTACCTTATTCCATTTTAAATTTACAAAGATTATTTTTACTGTTTTTCTCTTCTTTAATTAATTTCTTGTTTTAAGAACCTGATAGTTTTTTTTATTCTGGTGACGGGGTCTGGATTCACTAGGGAATTGGTTTGGAGAAAGGAGGGAAGGGGAGAAGAGGCTAATTTCTATCTGTGTTAGGATTACTGTCTCTCTCAGGAGAGTCTGGGAGGGGGAGAGAAGGAGGGGGAAGGTGAATTTTCCTCTCTGTTTAAGTTCAGGAGTTTGAATCACAGTGATTTTTCCAGGGTAACTCAGGGAGGGGAGCCTGGAGAGGCAACGGGTGGGAAAGGGTTTTCTTTCCTTCTCTTAAGATCCAGAGGGTCTGGGTCTTGGGGGTCCCGGGTAAGGTTTTGGAGGACCAGATGTACCAGGCACTGGAATTCCTGGTTGGTGGCAGCGCTACAAGCACTAAGCTGGTAATTGAGCTTAGAGGAATCATGCTGGTACTCCATATTTTGGATGCTAAGGTTCAGAGTGGGGAATTATACCATGACAGAAGCTCAGACTAAATGATCACACGCCCCGCTGGCCTTGGAATCCACGATCTGTGACAATTACCTCCTGGTGTATGTTTCCCACTATGGGTAGTCACTACCAATGTAATGGCACTCCATAAGCTTTTATACTTGAGCCCTCCATTGAAGGCAGCTCGAGCCATGTGAAGCCAACAGGTGTCTCTCATGGATCACACTCATGGGTTTACAATACGAGGCCCTATCTAGATTCACACCTGTGTAATTTAGGCTACATCTGCCCTTGGAGCTACAGGTGTGATTCCCAGTCTCCTGGACACATATTGTGCTAACTGTCATTGAGTTAGCATTCTAAAATAGCAGTGTAGCGCAGTAGCATGGGCAGTGGCAAGTGGCCATGTGCTAGTCACTCAAGATACAAAGCCACTCAGATCCCAAGGGCACATACTTCATTCAGCTAGACTGTGCTGCCGCCACTCCCCCGCTTTTAGTGCAGCTGAAGCCTTGAGTAGAATTCAGCTTAGCTGACCTGAGCCTCATTGACCAGAGGCTGCTTTGTACCATTCTAGCAGTATGAGAAGGGCCTGAAATGGATATAAATGACATTGACATCACTCCAAGGCTCTGTTTACTTCACGAGCCACATGAAGTCCCTATAATGTGGTAGAATCAACTCCAGGACTCTCAAGCAAAAAAGACAAAAGTTTCCACTGAAATTCTTTCACTGCAGATTTTCCGACCAATTAAAAGACACAGTGGGAATACATGGGAGTAAATCCCCCAGTGTGTTGGCACAGCGGCTGCAGCATAATTCCACCCCAAAGGTCTATATAGGGACTGAAATAGACCATAGATATCAGACATTTCATTCTGCAGAGAGCTGAGCAGAGAGGCTGGAGGTAGGAGGAATTATTTTGAGATCTACTTACATTCTAGTTGGGTTCACTATTGCATAGACTGAAAATATCTGAGGGCATGTTGCTTTTGCTTCCATGACTTGAACTGTCTCTGTATAGAAACCTGGGGGAGGTTCTCAAGTTGTCATATTCAAGAAAGAGTTTCACCTGCTGCGGATTGGTCCCTTTAGTATTTATTTTTCTGCGTTCCTAAAGTAATTTAAAACTGCAGTTAAATAGGTGCCCATTTTGGAAGTTCTTGACATTAGCCACCCCAGGGCTCTTTATAGTAAGGTAAATCTTCCATCAGGTATAGAGATTGGGAAACGATGTAATTAGAGTCTGGTCCATGCTTGGGGCTCCTAGGCATTAATGCATTTCAAATAAATAAATAAATAAAACATGTCCACAGCAATGCAAACCAGAGCACAAACTCAGAAAATGACATAGAGATAGTTCTGTATCAGCAGAAGTTGGCAATTGCAAAGAGATATACAGTACCTGATAATTAATTAAAGAATAGGATTGTATTGAGTTTGATTACTTTATTTGTAGAAGAAGTTGTGTAGAATTACACTAATGATGAAGTATTTTTTTCTCCTTTTATTTGTTGTTTTTTTTCATTCCTTGTTTCACTAAGCCATCAGTGATTTCTGGAGATCTTGGAAATTTGAATTAGAGTCATTGCCAATTACATGTTTATTTTGCCTGATCATATCATAACACAGAATTCCTATTCTTTAACTTCTAGAGGTGTTTAGCAATTGATTGGATTTTCTGCTTTCTATTATTTTCTAGGAATCACTTTTTGCAAATGCACACATGAATGAGACTCCTATGGCAGTTTGTCGATCGTAGCCCTCGGCTTTATGGACACCTGATAGATTTTCTTCCCAAAATCCGGTTGTTGTCTTACAGTCTCTGTATTCATGCAGCCTTTGCAGGTGTCTTAAGAGCGGGCATCTTAGAACCGCAAATGACTGGATTGATATGGTGGGGAGTTGGGTGATGATATGAACAGTTTGTCTGTCTCGCTCTATAGACATGTCCCCCATCTATGTAGTTTGATCAGTCATTATCATTGGGTTTCTGCAGAGCAGTTATACTCTCATATTTATAGGTATATTCAGGTTCAATTCTGTGCTTAAACCAGGGAAACTTAATGATCCGAATCTTCTTCCTGCCCCTGCCATCAACTAATTATGAGACCTTAGAAGAGATCACTTCTTGCTTCTCTGTGTCTCATTTCTCCATCTGGAAAGTCACCTACTCAGCCGAAATTGTGAGGCAGAATAACTGATATTAGTTTTCAGAGGTCCTCTGCTGGAAAGTGCTATATAAATGGTAGGGGACACATAGTGACAGTTCATATTGAACGGGAACCTGTTCGTAAACGTATGAATGATCACATTGATATCTGTGAAACAGTTCATGGAATAGTCAAAATCTAATCAGTAAGAGCTCAAATTACTGCATAGTTATTTATCATTATTATAATACAAATAAGAATAGAACATGCCTTATACATTCTTCAGAGGTGGTTCTAACATGGAATTTCTGTCCAGAAGACGATACACTTCAAAATTTGGTTAATCCCGATTATACAAAAAGTCAAAATCTGAGGGTTTTTTTGTGAAACAAATATTCTGAAATATTGCATTTCAATAAGTAATATGTTGAGGGATTAAACAAGGTTTAACATTTCATGTTGACTTTTATTGTTTTGATTATATTACTGTTTAATGATAAACCTGAACAACAGACTTTCAACCTGATCAATTTCCTATAGACAATTCAGACACAAATGAGAACATGAAGCTAAATATTAGATTTTTTGAATCAGCATTTTTCTATGGAAAAAAATCTCCCAATTTTTTAACAGCTCTGCTTTTTTTTTAGATTTCCTTCTACTTCTCTATACACAGTAGTTCACATTTCCTTACAATTCTGCGTCACTACTCCAGGTCTTTTGTAAATTTCTTCATAGTTTAGATTTTTTAATTCTCTTCGCAACAAAATAATCGACTTTTTACTCTCTTTGTACTCTCTCAGGTTTTCTATTAGCCTTTTTCTTTACATACACACAGACACAACCCCAAAATAAAATCAAATGTGCTTCTGGCCATATATTATTTCACCATAATCATTCTATTTTGGAATTGATGATCAACAGTTATTGAGAACACTTTGATTGCTGACAAAATGTCTGTTTGAATTTCGTAGGAACAGTCATCTCAGAAACTCAAAGGGTACTATAACATTAATGAATTAGCCCACAAATCTACTGAGTGAGAAGTAAATCTTCATCCTTTTTATAGGTGGAGCAGAGAGTAAAAGGAGTGAAGCAGCTGTCCATCTTCTCTGACATTTTAGAATTAAAGCCTTAGGTGAATTAAAAATTTCACCTGTCATGCTGAAAAGGAAGTTTGATTTTTTCAGGATCTCAGAATTATTCTTTCGCATTCACGAGGAGAGGAGAATACTATCGGTCAAATCGTGTAGTTCCATCTACTTTCAAAGTAACTTTCTGATTTGTGTCCCTGGTGATGTATATGCATGTGTGCCAATTAGAACATTAGTGTAGCTCAACCCATTTCTTAGTATTTGACCAAAAATCACCTGTCATGCTTATATGTAGCAGTGAGAGAGAAGTGGGTATGTTAAAGGAATTTGAAAGAGATATAAAATAAAAAACAGTTTCAGTGACAATGTTATCCATTCTACCATTTAGTTCATTGGTCACATCTCCTGTTGGTTATCTTCTTTCTATTGGTCTCTCCTGTGTGTCTTCTGACTTTTATTTGGTCTGTCCGTGAGTCTATCCTGTCTGAACGGCCATGTTCAGGGCAGTCCTGATTTTTTTTACAGAAACACATTGAACTTTTGTGGAGAGGTGATTCTTTCCCTTCAAGAATTTTCTCTCATATTTCTCTGACCACATCCTAGAATACAGAATGCCAATCAACACAGACGGGTATTTGGAAGGAAGCCTAAAGAGATTTGCACTTGGTGAAGTGAAGAATTTGCCCAATGAGTGTTGGGGAACATTTTCAAATGGTATTATGGTTTCCCCTTCACCTCCTCTTGGCACTTGTCACGCAGACAGAAAGCATGAGGGTACCAAAGAGGGTCAAACTCCAAAAAAGTTGCAGGGAGTGCATGTTTACTGGGGTTGACAAGCAGATAATCCACAGCTCTGTAGTACTATTAGCCTGTAGAGATTTTATTTGATCTTTTCCCACTTTCCTCCTTTTGCAGCAGCTTTTATATTCTCTAGATGCACACCCTTGCTCCGCACCTTTATGACGGATGGTCCCCAAGGGCGGTGCCTCGACTCCTGCCATTCCCAAGAATGGAGGAATGTCGTGCCTTAGCATAGTTGCTCCCAGTGCATGTTGGTTGTCTCACTGGTTCTGGGCTAGCTCTTGTAATGTGAGCTTATTCTTCCGCTGCACTGATACTTGCTGTTTTCTTTGTGCTTTGTGTGATTTATATTTTTTTAACATTCTGTCCACCAAATGAGTGGTCAAATAAAGACACTGCATATTATTTCAAACGAGTGGAGAATCCTATTATATTTTATTGAAATAAAGGAAATGTGTTTTGCTTATTATTGTTGTGGGGTGCTGTTGCAGTGCTGAAAAACATAATGATCGAACACCATTTTCAAATAATCATTCGGTTTCTTTTTTGATATAATTAGTCATCCACTTTACAAATCTGGCCTTTGTGATGACTAAGTGT
>NW_027425280.1:7551-16472 GCF_003597395.2 Chelonoidis abingdonii
ACTATTATCCAAGTTTGGTAAATTGTGTGTGTTGAGCTTTAAGCCTGAGTAGCCTCACTGAAGTCAATACCTTCAGCTGATGCTTCAGTGCATATTTGGTGCTGTGTTAACTCCATTTACTTTAAGTAATCTTACAGGTTTAAAGTGAGACATGTGCTAAAATGCTTTGCTATAACGAGGCCAAAGTTTGGTAAGAAGTGTTTGCAGGAGCGAAGGGCACTGACATTTTGAAATAAGTCTGGATGCTTTGCTTTGCTTTAAGTACATGTTGTTCAAAGATGAAATCGCTTGGAAGATTCTCTGGTCCAGGTTATACAGAAGCTGTCATAAACAGATAAGTAAGAGTTAATAAGACGAAGTACTTAATCTCTTTTGCTATAAAGGTTAACAAGATCAGTGAGCCTGGCTATCACCTGACCAGAGGACCAATCAGGGACGGATACTTTCAAATCTTGACGGAGGGAAGTTTTTGTGGGTGCTGTTAGTCTTTGGTTGTTGTTCTCTCTGGGTGCTGAGAGGGACCAGACATTCAACCAGGTTTCTCTCCAATTCTCCGTACAGGCTCTTATAAGTTAGAATAGCGAGTACTAGGTAGATAGGCGAGTTAGGCTTATGTTTTTTTCTTTATTTGCAAATGTGTATTTGGTGGACGAGTTCAAATGTGTATTTGGCTGGAAGGAGTTCAAATTTGTATTTTGCTGAAGGATTTTAATTTGTACTTGTATACTTATGCTGGGAGGTATTCCCAGTGTCTATAGCTGAAAGCCTGTACCTATTCCATTTTAAATTTACAAAGATATTTTTACTGTTTTTCTCTCTTTAATTAAAATTTCTTGTTTAAGAACCTGATAGTTTTTTTTTATTCTGGTGACGGGGTCTGGATTCACTAGGGAATTGGTTTGGAGAAGGAGGAAGGGGGGAGAGAGGCTAATTTCTATCTGTTGTTAGGATTACTGTCTCTTCAGGGAGAGTCTGGAGGGGGAGAGAGAGGAGGGGGAAGTGAATTTTTCCTCTGTTTAAGATTCAAGGAGTTGAATCACAGTGATTTCCAGGGTACTCAGGGAGGGGAAGCCTGGAGAGGCAACGGTGGGGAAAGGGTTTTCTTTCCTTCTCTTAAGATCCAGAGGGTCTGGGTCTTGGGGGTCCCCGGGTTAAGGTTTTGGAGGACCAGAATGTACAGCACTGGAATTCCTGGTTAGGTGCAGCGCTACAAGCACTAAGCTGGTAATTGAGCTTAGAGGAATTCATGCTGGTACTCCATATTTTGGATGCTAAGCGCTAAGGTTCAGAGTGGGGAATTATACCATGACAGAAGCTCAGACTAAATGATCACAACAGCCCCCGCTGGCCTTGGAATCCACGAATCTGTGACAATTACCTCCCTGGTGTTATGTTTCCCACTATGGGTAGTCACTACCAAGTAAATGGCACTCCACATAGCTTTTATACTTGAGCCCTCCATTGAAGGCCAGCTCTGAAGCCCTGTGAAGCCAAAAGGTGTCTCTCACAGGATCGCACTCATGGATTTGGAATACAAGGCCCTAATCTAGATTCACACCTGTGTAATTTAGGCTACGTCTGCCCTTGGAGCTACAGGTGTGATTCCCAGCTTGTGGACACATATTTGTGCTAGGCTGTCATTGAGTTAGCGTTCTAAAAATAGCAGTGTAGCCGCAGTAGCGTGGGCAGTGGCAAGTGGCCGTGTGCTAGTCACCTCAAGTAAAAAGCCACTCAGACCCCAAGAGTACATACTTCATTCAGCTAGACAGTGCTGCTGCCACTCCCCCAGCTTCTAGTGTAGCTGAAGCCTTGAGTAGAATTCAGCTTAGCTGACCTGAGCCTCGTTGACACAGAGGCTGCTTTGTACCATTCTAGCAGTATGAGAAGGGCCTGAAAATGGATATAAATGACATTGACATCCACTCCAAGGCTCTGTTACTTTCACAGAGCCACATGAAGTCCCTATAATTAGAATAAGAATCAACTCCAGGAACTCTCAAGCAAAAAAAAGACAAAAGTTTCCACTGAAAATCCTTTCACTGCAGAGTTTTTCCTCCCAATTAAAGAGACAGAGTGGGAATACACAGGTGTAAATCCCCCAGTGTATTGGGCACAGCTGCTGCAGCATAATTCCACCCCAAAGGTCATATAAGGGGACTGAAATAGACCATTGATATCAGCACATTCATTCTGCAGAGAGCTGAGCAGAGAGAGCTGGAGGTATGAGGAAATTATTTGGGATCTAGCTACATTCTGGTTGGTGTTCACTATTGCATGGACTGAAAACATATCTGAGGGCATGTTGCTTTTGCTCCCATGACTTGAACTGTCTCTGTAGAGAAACCTGGGGGAGGTTCTCAAGTGGTGTCATTTCAAAGAAAGAAGTTTCACCTACTGGGGATTGGTCCCTTGAGTATTTATTTTTCTGGCTTTCCTAAAGTAATTTAAAACTGCAGTTAAATAGGTGCCCATCTTTGGAAGTTCTTGACATTAGCCACCCCCAGGGCTCTGTATAGTAATGTAAAATCTTCCATCAGGTATAGAGATTGGGAACGATGTAATTAGAGTCCTGGTCCATTGCTTGGGGGCTGTCTTTTTTAGTTCAGGCTTTGTCAGGAGCATAACATAATGGAGTCCTGGTCCATGCTTGGGGCTCCTAGGCATTAATGCATTTCAAATAAATAAATAAATACAAATATGTCCCACAAGCAATGCAAACAGAGCATATACACTCGAGAAAATGAGGACAGAGATAGTTCTATATCGGCAGAATGTAGCAATTGCAAAGAGATATACTAGTACCTGATAATTAACTTTAAGCAACTAGGAGTTTGTATTACATTTTATTACTTTATTTATAGAACAGGGTTTCTCAAACAGGGGTTGCCACTTCTGTAGGGAAAGCCCCTGGTGGGCCGGGCTGGAGTGTTTACCTGCCCCAACCACAGGTCCAGCCAATCGCAGATCCCACTGGCCACAGATCGCTGCTCCGGGCCAATGGGAGCTACTGGAAGCTACGCGGGCTGAGGGACTTACTGGCTGCCACTTCTAGAAACTCCCATTGTCACAGAGTAGCAATCTGCGGTCAGTGGAAGCCACGATTGGCCGGACCTGCGGATGGAGCAGGTAAACACACTGGCCCAGTCCACCAGGGGCTTTCCCTACAGAAGTGGCGACCCTTGTTTGAGAAACCCTGCTCTACTTCTCTATACACAGTAGTCACATTTCCTTATAATCCTGCAGTCATATACTCCAGATCATTAGAAATTTCTTCATAGTTTAGATCTTTTAAGTCCTTTCCCAAACAAAAAACAATCAGATTTTTACCTCTCTTTGTACTCTCTCAGGTTTTCTATTAGCCTTTTCTTTACATACACACAGACACACAACCCCAAAAATAAAAATCAAAATGTGCTTTGGCCCATATATTATTCAACCATAATCAATTCTATTTGAATTTGAATGATCAACAGTTATTTGAGAATATTTTTGATTCAATAAGAATGTCATTTTGAATTTCCATAGGAACAGTCATCTCAGAAACGCAAAAGGTACTATAAACATTAATGAAATTAGCCCCAAACTCTACTGAGGGATAAGTAAAAATCATCATCCCTTTTTATAGGTGGAGACACAAAGGCAAAAAGAAGTGAAGCAGCATGTCCATCTTCTCTGACATTTTAGTATAAAGCCTGTAGGTGCATTAAAATTCCACCAGTCATACTGAAAGGGAAGTTTGATTTTTTCAGGCTCTCAGTATTATTCTTTCGGATTCACTGAGAAGAGGGAAAATACTTATCGTGCAAATCAATGTAGCTCCATCTACTTAAAAGTAGCTTTTCTGTGTCCCCTGAGAGTCTATGCAGTGTGCCAATTAGAACATTGTGTAGTCATTCAATTTCTTACTATTACCAACAGGAGCGGCGCCAGGGTTTCTGGCGCCCTAGGCAGAATTCGGGGGAAAGGAAGGGGTGGCATATTGCGGGAGCTTCCGATTCTGCCCACGTTGCACCACCGAAGAAGGACCCTTCGCTGAAATGCTGCTGGCGACAGCGGCAGTCATTCTCGAAATGTCGGTGGTAGCTCAATTGCCTGCCACTGTTTTCCATGGCTCGTCGGCGGAGGGTCCTTCTTCAGTGGCGTGATGGGAGCAGAACCCAAAGCTCCCACATGCCCTGTGGGGAGCAAACAAAATGCCTCCCCCCAAATCCTGGCCCTTAGGTGATCGTCTAAGGTTGCCTAATGGAAGCACTGGCCCTGATTACCAACAATCAACCACTGTGCATACTTAATGTAGCAGGAAAGAAGATGGGATGGTTAAAGGAATTTGAAAGAGGATAAAATGAAAATAGTTCAGTGAAATGTATCCATCTACCTATTAGTCTATTGGTCAATCTACCTATTGACTTATCTGGCGTTCTATTGGTCTTCCTCTGTATCTGTCTGACTTTCTATTGGTCTGTCTGTGAGTAATTTTGGCAATTCATTTGGCAATTGATCTTTGATTATCAGCAGGTAAGTATGCCCAGTGGTTTGTGATGGGATGTTAGATGGAATGGGATCTGAGTTACTACAGAGAATTCTTTCCTGGGTTCTGGCTGGTGAGTCTTGCCCACATGCTCAGGGTTTAACTGATCACCATATTTGGGGTCAGGAAGGAATTTTCGTCCAGGGCAGATTAGTAGAGCCCGGAGGTTTTGCTCACCTTCCTCTGCAGCTGGGGCATGGGTCACTGCTGGGGATTCTCTGCAGCTTGAGGTCTTCAAACCACAATTTGAGAACTTCCATAACTCAGACATAGGTTAGGGGTTTGTTATAGAAGTGGATGGGTGAGATTCTGTGGCCTGCATTGTGCAGGAGGTCGACTAGATGATCATAATGGTCCCTTCTGACCTTAGAGTTATGAGTCTGTTCTGTCTGAAAGGCAGTCCTGATTTTAACACAGAAACAATGAACTTTGTGAAGGTGATTCTTTCCCTTGCGACTTTTTCTCTCATTTTCTGGTCACATCTAGAATACAGAAATGCAGCCAACACAGACTGGGATTTTGGAAGAGCCTAAAGGAGATTTGCACTTGGTGAAGTGAAGGAAGATTTGCCTCAATGACTTTGAGGGAAAGTTTTCAAAATATAGGGCTTCCCCTCATCCTCCTTGGCTCTTGTCATGCAGACAGAAAGCAGAAGGCCAGAGTCCAAAGTGCAGGCAGTGCAATGTTTACTGGAGTTGTCAAGCAAGCATATCCACAGCTCTGAACACTGTAGAGCTTTATTTGATCTTTTCCCATCTTCTCCTTCTAAGCAGTCTTAATTATACTCTAGTGCACACCCCTGCTCCCACTCCTACAGCTGTGGTCCCAATGCGGTGCCCAATTCTGCCGTCCAAAATGGAGGAAATGCCGCCTCATAGCATGTGCTGCCCCAGGCACATGCTTGCTACACTGGTGCCTGGAGGTGGTCCTGTATGTTTGTATTCTCTGCTGCACTGATACTGCTGTTTTCTGTGTCTTTGCGATTTATTATTTTTTTACATTTGCCATAAAATGAGTGGTTCAAATAAAAGACAACATGCATATTATTTCAATGCAGGTGGAAGAATGTTTTATTGAAATAAAGGGGAATGTGTTTGCTTATGGTGGGGCGGCTGTTGCAGTGCCAAAAAACATAATGTCGACACCATTTCCAAACTAATTATGGTTCTTTGATATTAGCCATCCACTTACATCTGAGTTGAGAAAGGTTTGATTCAGTTGATTAATTTTCTTCTATCTGCCCAGCAATCTGTTTTCACTAGACAAGTGGTAAAGTCTAAATGTGCTACTATTGCTTCCTTTAAAATTGCTCATCTGTTCGCAAAGAAGAAAAAAAGCTTTCAAGATGGCGAATTGTTGAAGGAGCATTTTTGTCTGGTGCTGATTGTCTGTTTCAAGGATTTCCTAACAAGGAGATTTTGTCGGCAATACAAGACTTGCAGTATACAGACAACAGTTACGAGGAGAATACATGCAATTTCAAGAGACATGCAAACTCAGCTAAAGGAGACTTGGAAATATGTGACTGGTTCACTGCAATTTGATGAGTTGACAGATGTATCGGATCACACATTGGCAGTTATGGTGAGGATGATATTTAGTGACTTCACCATAAAAGAAGAGTTACTAAAAGTATTGCCTATGAAAGGGTAAACAAAGGGTGAGGACATCTATAATTATTCAAATCATGCGCAACATAAATTAGATGCCACTACCAAGCTGTCTGCGATCACCACTGATGGGGCACCAGCAATGATGGGCAGCACCAATGGATTCATTGCACTCTGCAAAATGAATGAATCCTTTCAAACTTTATGTCTTATCATTGCATTGCCACCAAGAAGCTTTGTGCATCGAAGTTCTTTCTTTTCAACACATCATGAATTTGTATTAAAATTATAACTCTCTTCGAGCGAAACCTTTGCAACACTGACTTTTTAAGTCCTGTTGGAAGATGTTGATGATAAACAATCTATCTTATCTTGCACACAGAGTTATGATGGCCTGAGCAAAGGTAAAGTTCTTGCAAGTTTTTTAAGCCTAATTGAAAGAAATCAAAGAATTTCTGAAGTCCACAAATCAGAACTTCGAGCAACTAGAAGACTCCAGCTGGTAATGGACATGGCTTTTCTTCGACCCACTGACAAATTGAACATTTTAAATCTTGAGCTCATGGAAATGACAAACATGTGGCTCAAATGATAGGTTCTGCAAATCATTCCAAGCAAGAACTGATCTTGTGGATGTCACATATGAGACGAAGTCTCTTGTCCATTTCCCAAGTATGAAGAAAATGGTATGTGACAGTGATTTTAACCCGTCACCATTGTTATCCACATTTCAAACACTTCTGGAACAATTTGAAAAGAGATTTCAACAGTTCAACCGTCACTGAACCTGAGTTGCCTTCTTGTGAATCCTTTTACTGCCAAATAGAGGTACAAGAAATGGCTACATCAATTGTGAGTCTCATTCAAGTAAGAACAGAAGAAGTGGACTGGAGATTTTGGACTTTCAAAATGATATTATTTCTAAAATCCTGTGCAACAGATGAAACTTTGGAAACTGGTTAATCAAAAAAAGTTTCCTGTCTTAAAAAACATAGTATTACAAAAAAATCTTATTTCAGTTCCACTTATCTATGCGAAAGTTCTGTTTTCAACAATGCACATCTTAAAATCAAAATACAGATCTCGATTTACAGATGCCCATCTTGACAATTGCTTATGAACAGGAATATCATCTACTCTCCCAACTAAGACAAAATAGCAGAAGAAATGCAGTGCCAAAAAAACACTGGACTCTATTAGAAAAAACACGTGACTTTATTAAACCTATTTTCCACTAAGTGCTGATAAACTCGTATGATTAACTTATGTTTAATTTGTTTCACATTTGTTGTTTGTTTATGAAATCCAGATACCAGTAACAATACAAAGAATATTTTAAGTTAATCATAAACTGGCTATCTATGTTAAAGTAAGAATAATAAATATATTTGGACCAGCAGATCAACAAGTTTTACTTTTTTAAATAAATACGAGGAAAACTGTTTATGACATTTATTTTGTAAAACTAACTTAATTTTTTCTTACAGGTAGATAAAAAAGAGCAAATCACATTGTAAGGTGAAAGAGTAATTGCCGAATAATTTAATTAATATCTTTTACATGTAAAATTACCTTTTTTATCTTATGGATTCATATGTAATATTGTTTAACTTATGGATTCATTATGTAATATTAAATATGACGTTTTCCATATTATTTAATGTACAAATACAAAATAAGCCTTGAAAAATTGTTGGCGCCTGCCACACTCTTCTGAAAACATGAATGTGCTACTGGCCACAAAATGATTGGGGACCACTGTCTTACAATTTATGGTCATGCTCTTTTTTGGAGGGTGGTGAGTCTGGAGGCTTCAGTACCACCTCTTTTTTATCCCATGGGAGGGATAAAGAGTAAGACTGTGTTTCAGCCAGAGTCACCGTTTCTTTGGCTTTTAGTGTTTCTTATACCTCCACCCATCCACCTCATCCCTCCAAACTGGTTGTTTGATCTTGTCTTGGGAAAGGAATTCTACATTTGTATATCAACCTCCCACCATGCCCGGCAACACTTTAACTCTATTCATTATATTTTCTTATTGGGCTGTAACACCAACTGGCTAGGCAGAAGCAACATATGGTGTCTTTGTTCTTTGCTCACATGTGGTAGTAAGACATGAACAATTGTGTTTTAAAGACCCCAAAATTCAAATGGCTAAACAAAACCTAAAAGTCTATCTCAGGTAAATGTACAGACCTGAATGTTGTATTACCATCACCAACAAAATGCACGTGGGGCAGTAAAGAACCCAGGTTCAGATCCTTAAAGGTATTTAGGTGCCTAACTCCCATAGAAATCAATGGGAGTGAGCCACTGAAATATCTTTGAAGACATAGGCCCCAACTCTCACAGAAAGTCCATTGGAGAATGTGTGCCTTTGACTGTTTCTCCTTATTTCCCGCAGTAGGTCATTACTTCACATGATATCTAGGTATTTATTGTCTCCCACAGATGAAATATGCAAAGGAATCAAGAAGGGAGAACCTCACCACGGTGACTGAATTCATTCTACTGGGATTTTCGAACCACTGTGACCTGCAGGTGCCTCTGTTCTTCATCTATCTGTTCATTTATGTTATTACTCTGATGGGGAACATCCTCATCATCCTCATCACCATAGACACAGCCCTTCAAATCCCTATGTATTTCTTTCTCCGAGTCTTATCCTTCCTGGAGATCTGCTACACCTCAGTCATCATCCCCAAGATGCTGGTGGACTTCCTTTCAGACAACAGGAGCATTTCCTATGTGGGCTGTGCTGCACAAATGTACTTCCTGCTCTT
>NW_027425281.1:0-1341 GCF_003597395.2 Chelonoidis abingdonii
CCCGATGTTCCGAGGCAGCAGAGTGGGCCTGGACTAGGGGAGCACCCTGGGCTTGATGGTACGCCCAGGGTGTCCAAAAGGACCACTGTTGAGGCCCGGCGTCCTGAGGACGTGTGTCCTGAAAGACCCCCGTGGGCACCTCCATGTCCCGGTCCCGGTCGTAGTAGCTGTCTGCCTGCGAGGAGATGGACGTCTGCCTGGACGGCCACGGAGGAGCAAAAAACCCCGGCGCTGAAGTGCCAACTGATCTTGCACCCCGGGACCGTGGAGACCGGTGCCGGTACGCAGAGCGGTACCAAGAGCGAGACTGGAACCTGCGACCGGCCCGGTGCCGGGAGGTCGACCGGGATCTCGAGCCCCTATGGCGAGATCTGTTCCAGGAGGAACGGTGTCTGTGACGGTGCCGGGAGCTGGAGCGGTACCGTGAGTAGCAGGATGGGGAGCGAGAGACCCAGCGGCACCTTGAGATCAACCGGTGCCTAGAGGTTGATCGGCGCCGCGAGCTCGAGCGGTGCCGGGATTGAGAGCGGGAGCGATGTCTCGATCTGGTCGCCCCCGGGATCGCGACCTTATGCGGTGCCAGTCCGCCACGTAGACAGACGACGGTCTGGCCAGGGACGGCTTGCCCATGGATGGTGGTACCCGCACCGACGGTGCCGGGGGTAGGGGCGGTGCTGGCTCAGTCATGGCGATCAAGTCCCTTGCTGCCAAGAACGTCTCCGGAGTCGACAGCAAAGTGAGCTCTACCACGGCAGGTGCCGGGGAGCTGCCAGGCGCCGGACTCGACGGCCCTCGCGGGGCTGGAGTCGACGGTGCCAGTTTAGGCGGTGCCGCGGCAGGTGTTGGTGCCGGGCGGGCCGACTTGGGCACTGTGTCTGGCTGCGATGCGGGTGTTGTCGAGCCTGTCTGAGGTTTTGCCGTCTTCGACCTCGGGGAGAGGGAGCGGTGCGGAGTTGACTTCGGTGCCGGCTGCGGCCCGTGCCGGGAAGCCTTAGGCATACCGACGGTGCCCGGAACCGTAGGGGCAGTCTCGCTAATCTGCTGGCTCGTGCTTGGTGCTGAAGGTGAGGGTGCTAGCGCTGCTTCCATTAGGAGCTGCCTTAACCTAATGTCCCGCTCCTTTTTGGTCCGTGGCTTAAAAGCCTTGCAAATTGGGCACTTAGAGGACAAGTGCGATTCCCCGAGGCACTTCAGACAGGAGTCGTGGGGATCTCCTGTCGGCATCGGCCTATGGCAGGCCGCACATTGCTTGAAGCCCGGTGAGCCAGGCATGAGCTCCGGCACTGGGTGCGGGGCAGGGGTTACCCCCCAAATCCCGCCGAGTCACTTATAACTAACAAC
>NW_027425281.1:4049-12150 GCF_003597395.2 Chelonoidis abingdonii
CTGGCCTGTCAGTGTCACAGTGACATTGTCCACGTTTGTTAGGCCTCAAACACCAAATTTGGCCCATTTAAAATGTGTCCTGCCTGTTTAAAAGATTAGGCCCCACTGTTTAAAAGTACTTAAGCATTGCTGTTCTCAGCATCAAGATGCCTATCCAGCCCCTGTCATCCAGTCCCAGTATCTGGCAGTCAGAGGCTTAGGGACACCCAGAGCCATGGGATTCCATTCCTGACCAATCTGGGTAGTAACCTTTGATTGACCTATCCTCTGCAAACTTCTCTAATTCTTTTGGCCTTCACAATATCCCCCAGCAATGAGTTCCACAGGTTGATTGTGCGTTGCCTGAAGAAGTACTTCCTTTTGTTTGTTTTAAACGTTCTGACTATTCATTTCATTGGGTGACCCCTCATTCTTGTGTTATGTGAAGGGATGAATAACACTTCCTTACTCACGTTCTCCACGCAATTCATGATTTCATAGAGCTCTATCATATCCCTTCTTAGTTGTCTCTTCTTTTCCAAGCTGAACGGTTCCAGTCTTTTTAATCTTTCCTCAAATGGAAGCTCACGTTCATTATCATTTTTGTTGCCCTTCTCTATCTTTTCAATGTCTAATATATCTTTTTTGAGATGAGGTGACCAGGACTGCACGCAGTATTCAAGGTGTGGATGTACCATGGATTTATATAGTGGCATAATATTTACTGTCTTCTTATCTATCCTTTTCCTAATAGTGCCTAACATTAGTTTTTTTGACTGCCGCTGCACAGTGAGTGGATGTTTTCAGAGAACTAGTCACAATGACCCCAAGATCTCTTTCTTCAGTGGTAACAGCTAAGTTAGACCCCATCATTTTGTATGTATAGTTGAGATTGTTTTCCAATGTACATTGCTTTGCATTTATCCACATCGAATTTCATCTGCCACTTTTTTTGTCCAGTCGCTCAGTTTTGTGAGATCCCTTTGGAGCTCTTCACGGTCAGCTTTGGCTTTAACTACCTTGAGTAATTTTGTATCACTGGCAAATTTTATCACCTCACCCTTTTTCCAGATCATTTATAAATATGTTGAACAGCACTGGTTCCGGTACAGATCCCTTAGGGACACCACTGTTTACCTCTCTCCCTTATGAAAACTCACTGTTTATTCCTGCTCTTTGTTTCCTGTTTTTTAACCAGTTACTGATCCATGAGAGGACCTTCCCTCTTATCGCAGGACAGCTTACTTTGCCTAAGAGCCTTTGTTGAGAGAGCTTTTCATCCTGCCTTTCCCAGCTCCCTCGCAAAACTTCCCTGAGCTGCTGCTGTTTGCTAGCTCCTCTGCTCACTTAGGAGCTGGCTTTTTAAACCCTCTGCTCTTCCTGAGTAGCCCTGCCCCCTGGTTAAAGGATCCTTGCACAGATATTGAGAGAGGGCGGAAACACTTAACATAAGCTACTACAGGAGAGTTAAGGCAGTTTAGCGTAGGGTTCGTCTACCTGGAGAAGCTATTGTGAAAGAAGCTGGGATATGAATTTAAAGTGGAATGGCTATTTTGCACTAGCCTCCATGAGGACATTTTTATTCTGCATTAAGGGTATGTTTCTACCATGGAGCTGAAGGCATAACTTCCAGCTCGGCTAGACATACACACGCTAGCATTGACCAAGCTAGTGCACCAAAAATAAGAGTGTAGCCCCAGCAGCACAGGTAGTGGCCAGAGTACATAGCTATGGGATTGTACGAGAGTGCCCACCAGCTTATGCTGCTGTTCGTGCGGCCAGGGCTGTGCTGCTAGTTTGCTTGGTAGAGCATTATCTCAGTGGAAGCTAGAATGCATACGTTTGCCTGAGCTGGAAATTACACTTCCAGCTGCTGTGTAGACGTACCCCGCCGAACACTTTTTTGCAGTTTAGTTTAATCCTCTTCCAAAGTGGATTAACCTAGACTGGACAAAGGCATTCTGAAGTGGAGTAAGTGTGTCCATGCAGGGAGTTTTGCTGAGTGGCTACTCTGCACTTAGCTATCCTGGGCTATTTCCCCATACAGACAACCCCTGCATGTTCCAGTGGCTTTACAAGGGAAAAGTAAAAATGGTGCCACCTTTTTCAACAGATCAGCTCCCTGCATGTATTCAAGCTGTGCTTGCAGGCTTGATTCACAACCTGGTTCCTAAACTTGATCCCGCTTAGGAAGTGCTGTGCTGACCCAGCTGTGGGAGGGTCAGCGGGGTTCTGGTCTGGTTTGCCCATCGCCAGAATTTCTACTGGAGGCACAGGTTGTGTTCTCTGTCACACCAGTGAGTAAATCTGCGGTAGCTCCATTGATTCAGGCAGCAGACGTGGCCTGCACGCTCTGTATTATAGCTGCTAGTGCCTGCGTCCAAGAGGATCCAACCCGAGGTCTGATCTCAGGCAGAGCTTGCTGAGGTGGCAGTTAGGGAAAGCTGCCGTTCACTTGTGAACTGAGCAGTCTTGTCAAGGGTCAGGGAGAGGCGACCTGGGAATCCTCCTGGGTCCTTTTAGACCCTGATTCTGCAAGGTACATCAGCCTGCGAAGGAGTCTCAGGGGGTTCCTCATGTGCCGTGCTGAATGAGTCTTATCACTCCAAGATATGTGTGTCTTAAAGGGCACTCACAGGCCCCAGTGAAACTAAGCCCCTAGTGTGGGCTTAAGTGCATCTCTGCTCAGTTCGGCCCACACTTGGCAGGGGCCCTAAATGTAGGTTGCATTAACCAATACTGAATGAGAAGCATCTTTGTGTTTTTCTTAACATGAGCAAGTTCCTCTTTTGAGGGAGTTCAGTGCTACCATTCATCGCCCTATCCAGTCCTTCTGGATGTGACCCCATCAGTCATAGGCGCTGACTCCGGGTCCTCCAGGGCTGAAGCACCACGAAAAAATAGTAGGTGCTCATAACCATCAGCAGCTCAGTGCGCCTCCGCTCACATGCGGCAGCCCACTGATTCAACTCCTCCGCCTCCTCCAGCTGTTCCAGGTGTGTGCACGAAGGTGCTGGGAGGGAGAGGGAAGAACAAGGATAGGGTGCGCTCGGAGGATAGTGGGACAGACAAGAGTGGGAAAAGCCGGAAGGGGTGGGCCTTGGGGGAAGGGTGGGGTGGGCAGGGCGGTGCAAGGCTATTTTGCCCTAGCGAAACTTTCCACCTTGCACTCCCTCACCATCCCCGCCCCCCACACGATTGGGTTCCATTGAGGGCAAATCCCCAAACGAACCTTATAGACCCCAGGGGCCAGCTGTGCCCAGAGCTGGCTCCCCAGACCGAGTTCCCCCTCACCGCCCCTGAATTCCCCTGAGGTGTGCACAGCCCCCCGCCATAGCGGGCCCCTGCTCTGAGTCCACTGACGTCTTTGCTGGCCTTGGGGCCTGCTGCCGCCGCAGCTTTGCAGGGAGGAACCCGCCTCTGGAGGCACTGGAGAGCCAGAGCATACGGCTTTGCGGGTGCGCGAGCCCCCAGCCATGAGGAGCCTGCGTGGTGCACGGGGGGTATGCAGCCCTGCAAAGGTGGCGGCAACCGCGGCCGCTAGTGGGGAGCAGCCACCCCCCATACACACACCATCCTGCCCAGGCTGTGGCCCAGTGCTCTCTTCTCTCCTCCTCCCCCTGCATTTAGTATAACCCTGAGGTCCTACTGTAATTATGCAAAGTGTGGGCCATTAATGGTGGATTGGAATCTGAATGGCTCCTATTGACGTAGGACAGTGAATGTAAATACCCTGTTTACCTGACAAGCCTGCCTGTCTAGGTGCAGGCCAGCCCGTGGGTAAGGAAAGATTAGATCTGCAGTGACGTGACCACATGTCACCTGATACTGGACTCCATCTAAACCTGGTGGCTTTTCCATTTAGAAGGAGGGTGGGGACCCATGAGAGACAAAAGGATTCCTGCCTTGTGCCAAAGCATTAAAAGGGGTGGATGCAGACATGAGGGGTCCCAGTCAGCAGAAAGCCCTGCTTTTCACCTAAGATGGCCTGCTGGAACGAAAAGGCTGTACGGAGGAAAGACTGGCCCCAGACTAGGAAGGTGTCTAGTCTGTGAAAGAAACTTATTGGAACATCTCAGAGTGAGATTTACCTGTAATCAGTTTCTTAATGTACTAGGCTTAGACTTGCGTGTTTTGTTTTATTTTGCTTGGTAACTTACTTGTTCTGTCTGTTATTACTTGAAACCACTTAAATCCTACTTTTTATACGTAATAAACTCACTTTTGTTTATTGATAAACCCAGAGTAAGTGATTAATACCTGGGGGAGCAGACAGCTGTGCATCTCTCTATCAGTGTTATAGAGGGCGGACAGTTTGAGTTTCCCTTGTATACGCTTTGTACAGAGTGTAATGGATTTATTTGGGGTTTGGATCCCATTGGGAGCCGGGTGTCTGGGTGCTGGAGAGAGGTGACCTGCTGAGTGGTTTTCAGTTAAGTCTGCAGCTTTGCGGGTGTGGACCAGGCCCTAGGTCTGAGTTGCAGCAGGCTGGCGTGTCTGGCTCAACAAGGCAGGGTTCTGGAGTCCCAAGCCAGCAGGGAAAACAGGCTCAGAGGTAAATTAAGCATAGCAGGTGACAGGCCCAAGGGGGTCTCTGTGACCAAACCCGTCACAGTGATGTAGTCAAGCAGGGTCTGTACACAACTGTTTGCTTTGAGACACTGGTAGTGGTTTTAAGTGAGTTTTAAGTGTGGTGACTGGAGAACAGTCAAAGTGGTTACTGGTTTGTTATTTTCTGTTTGCTTATTTCGGGAAAGGGAAGTAGGAACAGAAAAACAGGAAAATGAGTGAAAGCAGTGAAGTGATTGCAAAGTTGGAGCTTTTTAGCTGCAAGTTTTAGAAAAAGAAAGGGAGCATCAGAGATTAATGTAACTGAAAGAACTGGAGATAAAAGAAAGAGAGAGTCAGACAGAGGAGGCTGCATACAGAAGGCTATGGAGGCAGAGGCAGCCAGGGAGAAAGCTGCACACCACCAGGTCCTGGAACTCAGGCAGCTGGAGGCTGATGAAAAAAGGTAGGATAAGGAGTGAAAGAAGCAGCAAGCCCTGGTGTAAAAGACAGAGATCTTGAGGCCCAGAAACAGGCTCAGATTGAAGCACAGAAAACTTCCTCAGAGGAGAAGGAAAGAGAGGCAGCTAGCCCTGGAGTTAAGACACAGAGACTGAAGCCCAGATTGCAACCCAGAAGCATGAACTGGCTGTAATGGAGTGGAAGAGACAAAACCCTTCAGCAGCTGGCTCCACTTCTCAAAAAATCCACAAATGGGAACGAGTATGCCCTCAGTATGATGAATCCAGTGATATTGCCGAATATTTCATCACCTTTGAGAGACTCTGCACTCTCCTTGTGATTCCTGAAGATTGCAAAATTGACTGGGAGAGCTCTGGACATATTCAATAAGATGCCTATAGTTTAAAGCATCATCAATAGTAAATTTAAGGAACTGGTTTTGAAAAAGTTCCAGATTACACCTGAAACCTCTGCCAAGATCCTGGCTACTCAACTGGGCAACCGGCCAACCATGGTCCCCATGGGTTGCTAACTGGGTTAGGCTTTTTGGGTGCTCATGAGAAATGGGCTTTGGGCCTGACTATCTGCTCCCCCCTCCATCTCAGCTATTGTGTGCTAGTGACTCTCTCATGGGGTGGGGTGGATGTAGCTTTAGTGGGGGAAGCCTCTGGCTCCAGGTCAGCAGTGAACTCTACCCTCTAGCCTGGGTCTGGGCTGAGGCACCAGCAGAGGTTGGGTGAGGGACATCTTCACTTGGAATCTGAATAGTGAGAAGTCACTGGTCTCTCGCTCTTTGAACAGTGACTACTGTGAGCTGTGGAATTAAAACTCTCTCTTATAAGAGTCCCTTGTCAGGTGGTTCTGTCTGTCGTGTGGGTGGTATTCCAGAAAACCCGCCCCAGGAGCCAGGCTTGCTGGAGGACTGTCCTGCGAATGGTAGTTGTCACCCAGCTGCACCCTTTTGTGACTGGGTGTGGTTCCCCTCCCTGCTCCCTTTTGGGTGATGCTTAAAATATCCAAGGGACAAAACTGAAGCTGGCTGTCTTATGGCCCTCGTAACCATAGTGTCTGAGCACCAACACTCCTGTGAGGCAGGGCACTTTCCCACAGCCCGGGAAGGCCGCAGCTGTCTAGCGCTGCCGTATGTTTCTAGTCCCATGGGAACGAGGGTGCCATTGACAGGGCCTCACTTTGACTTCTGTCAAAAGGAAGGATGGCCCAATGGATTGGCTGCTACTCTGGGACTCAGGAGACTTGGGCTCCCATGCTGGCTGTGCCACAGACTTCCTGTGTGTCCTTAGTTACTTGATCTCTCTGTGCCTCAGTTCCCCATGTACAGTGGGGATAATAGCACTGCTCTGCCTCCCGGGGGTGTTAGGAGGATAAATCCATTGAAGACCGCAAGGCACTAGGGAACTGTATCTTAGCTCAGCTACATGTCAGTATGGGGGAAACTTTCCCTGCCACTGCCCATGCTGGGCCCTGATGAACAGAGGCCTCCAGGCTTGGCATCCAGCTTATTTTTAAAAAAATCACTTCATCTCTGAGTGCCTTTAAAACCCAACCCCTGCCCCCGTCTTTGGCGTCAGAAAACAACGGCCTCTTGGTCTAGCCCCAACAGCTGCAGTGATGATGTTTGTCTCTCTCCCCAGACGGCGAGCTAGTTCACTACCACTACGGGCTAAAGGACTTCATCACCATCCTCTTCTACATCTTCATAGCAATCATCCTGCATATGGTGTTGCAGGACTACGTCCTGGATGTAAGTTCTGCTTCCGTTCTGAGGGAAAATCCTTGGAGGGCCTCTAAAGAGCCCGCAGGCCTCTATGTTGAGTCTTAGTGGCCGCAGCTGGCCTCTGCATGCTGGCCGACCTTTCTGTGCTGGTTGGTTTGATCGGGGCGGCGGGAGGGTGTCTCTAGGGCTGACATGGTGGCAGGTGAGCTTTCACTTTAGGGGCAGGAGGGAGTGGCTGATGTTGAGGAGTGAGGAGAGTGAATTGGTGGCATTGTGGCTTATGCCCTCTTATTATTTTTTCCTCTAGAAAATCAACAGGCGGCTCCATCTCTCCAAGGTCAAACACAGCAAGTTCAACGAATCGGGGCAGCTGGTAGCGTTCCATCTCACCTCCATGATCTGGTGCTTGTATGTAGTGGTGACGGTAAGCTATGGCCGAGGGCCCAGCCGAGACGCGGCATGGTCCATTTCAGGTTTCCTTTTGCAGAGATTGGGCCTAGGCTGAAGGAGTCTGCTGCAGATACCTGCTCACATGGGTACTTTAGCAATCCCTCTGCTGGGTGTTTTCTGTGCATGTTGGTTTGAGGCAGGGACTGCCTATACTCTCATTGGTAAGAATCCCTCCAAAATTACTTACTGTGCAGGGTTGGGGAGTCTCAAGAGAGCAGGCAACCAGACACCAGAGCTTCACATACAGTGGAGGCTCCGTGTATTGCTTGGTGAGCGGGACTTGGTCTCTGTCAGAGTTCGGGCATTGCACAGCAGATGGAAAATTCTGTGTCCGTTTCGCTGAGCTAAAAACGGGCTTGAATGAACTCAATTTGAGAGTGAATCATGCAGTCGGTGCAGCAGCACCTGTGCTGTTCATTTTGACATTGTATTTAATTGATTTGAAGCTGTTTCCAAACTTTAAGTTGTCAATGTGACACCAACTCTGTATTGTCAAGACGTAATAATAATGATAATAAATACCTGCCTTTTATATAGCACTTTTTATGACCAGCTCGCAAAGCACACAATGAAACTGCATTGTGGAAGTTATCATAGGGAGCACTGGAGGATCTTGGCATCTTGGGGAGGAGTAGGAGACAGTTTGGGACCAGCCCATGGAATGAGCACATCAGTTGGGTGTTTCTGCAAAAACTTTCAGCAGTGAGACAGCAGCGCTGTCATTTAAACTGTCACTTCAGGATTCAGTCAGTACGTGTACATACGTACACACACACACAGACAGTTAACCCCTCTAAGCTGTTGTTTCAGGCTGCCAGCAGACTCAGGCAGACGTCACCATGTCAGTTTACATTTGATTCATGTTTTCAAGGTTGTCTTTGCAAGCATAAAGGCTACAAACATAGGATGAAATTCTGGCCCCACTAA
>NW_027425282.1:0-1392 GCF_003597395.2 Chelonoidis abingdonii
GGGGGGAGGCACGGGGAGGGCCGCCTGCAGTAACGGGGGGGGGGGGCGCACAGGGGAATCGCTTCCCGCCCCAGATCACCTCCACTCTGTCTCCTCCTCTGAGCACACAGCCCCCGCTCTAAGTCTCCTCCAATCGGCGCTGCAAGTCTGGGAGGGGAGGAGAATTAGAGCGACGCAGAAGTGCTCCGCGAAGGAGGCGGAGCCGCGGTGAGCTGAGGTGGGTTCCCCAGGCGGGGTTAGCTGCAGGCGGGGGGTAGCTGCTGCGGGGAGGAGCCAGGCGGAGGAGGCAGCAGGCTCCCTGGGTGGGGGACAGGGTTAGCTGCCGTGGGGGGGCTCCTCTGGTGGGGGGTGGGGTGGCATGGTTAGCTGCTGGGTTTCGGGGGTTAGCTGGATGCGGGAGTGGCGCAAGGTGGAAGTTTCGCCTAGGGTGCAAAATTTCCTTGCACTGGCCCTGGGCAACACAGGAGCCTATGGACCCTACTGCCCTGGAATGCCAATGGAACATGCATGGCTGCTGGCCCCCTGACCGTGCTGGACTCAGTACAGCAGGAGCAAGAGGGGAAAGGGGTGTGTGTCTCTCTCTACCTAGAGGGCCACCCCAAAGAGGGGATGTGTGTGGAGAACGAGCAACTAGGACAGAAATGACTTCCCTGGCTCAGAAACCCTGCTGCCTCCTGAGGAAGCGGCTTGGACTTGTCAACCTGCCTTTTGGGCAGCAATGAATCAAGAGCAGAAGCTGTCAGACTAGATGGGTGGGGATGAGCTTGGCAGGTCACATGCTCCCACACTCACCACCTTGAACCTGACAATATAACAGCAACCTGGCAGTGACTAGGGAGCTGGAAGGTGGTGGGGGGACCTCTGACCTCAGGCACTGGCTGCACAGTGCCTCTTTGCTTCCCCATGCTGCTAACTAGCAGTTGGGGGTCCCAGGCCAGAGAAATGGGTGTGGGTAAAGCTGAAGACTCTTCGCCACCTAGGGTGACCAAGTGTCCGGTTTTGGACTGGAACAATTGGTCAAAAAGAGTTCCTGGAGGCTCCAGTCAGCACCGCTGATCGGGCTGTTGACTGTCTGGTTGGCAGTGCCCCCACGCTGCACAGCTCCCGGGCCAGCATGTCTGGCTCCTAGTCTTAGGGGTGGCCAGTGGAGTCCACATGCCGTCCTGCCCCCGCCAGCGCAGGTCCCATTGGCTGGGTCAGGGCAGGGGAGGAACTAGCATGAGTGCTCAGCAGGGGGCTGTTGAGGGATTACGTGGTGCGTCTCTCCCACTGCTGCCCAGCCTCTTCTCCTTGCACTCCTCGTGTGGCTGGGCTAAAGCTGCGGCGCGTGCAGTGGGGCAAACCATGGTCTGTCTGTCGCCCCATCGCCAGCACCAGGAGTTCAAGGTATGT
>NW_027425282.1:3439-4682 GCF_003597395.2 Chelonoidis abingdonii
AGACCCCGAGTTTCCAGTTCCCTCCCAGACTTTAAAAAAAATCCAGGTCTCTGATTGGTCCTCTGGTCAGGTGTTTGGTTCCCCCTTTTTCACCCTTTACAGGTAAAAGAAAATTAACCCTTACCTATCTACTTATGACAGGGTGGGGTGGGGTGGGGGCTTCTGCAAGCTCCAGGGCTGGCCGGAGGGGAGGGGGCAAGTGGGGCAATTTGCCCCAGGCCCTGCAGGGGCCCCCGGGCCCACGAGCATATCTCCTCCAACCCCGGCCCCTCCCCCGCTTTCCCCACCCTTTAAATCAGAACTTTTTATAGGGAATCAGTTGTTAAGATTTTGGCAGCTCATCACTGGTCTCTAGGCACTAAACAACAATTGTAGTATTAAATAATGTGGAAGTCTATGTGTTAGTGCGTGCTAGGTGTGTACACATGAATACACATGCGTATCTGCATGTAGGGGTGGGAGTCAGTTTCTACAGATTTATTTATATAGGTTTCTGGACAGGTGCATTTCTGTGGTTCTGCTCTACGGATTCATATTTGGGCTTTGGGAGTGGGCCTCTAATGGACCCATTGCAAGTTTGATAATGTGTGATTCTAATTCCACACATAAAGTTACAATAACTTCAGAGAACAAAAAACACAGAGCTGGTTACAAAAAATGAGAAGAGAGGAGGGAAAGAATTATGAAAACCTTTATGTAATTTAATATTTTTTTAATTACCCTTTTTGACTATTTTGTGGCCAGCTTTAGCGTCCTGTAACAAATAAAACTGGAACTCAGAGGTGAAAGTAAGCTAGTATGGTCCAGTACCGCGGTACGGACTGGACCAGCTTCTCCAGTAGTGATTGACAGGGCCCAGGGCTCAGCCGCTGCGTGGAGCCCCGGAGGTGATTTAAAGGGCCTGGGGTTCCCTAGAGTGGCCCCATTGGGCCCTTTAAATCCCTGCCTCTTCCTCTTCCAGTTAAGACCATGCCCTGCTCAGAACTCTGGCGTACTGGTAAATCCTTTAAGTTACTTTCATCCCTGCCTGAACTCAGCATAATACATCTGTCAAAACAATAAATATGCGTGTTTGAGCCTTGCAGTCACAGGCGCCGACTCCTCCTCCCTGCCCCACCTCCTCCTCCCCTCTGAGCGTGCCGCGTCCCCACTTTCCGCCTACCTCCCCGTGTTTCCTGCCCGGCCGCTGCCAAACAGCTGGGAAGGAGCGGGAGGGGGAGGAGCGGGAACATGGTGCGCTCAG
>NW_027425283.1:0-3338 GCF_003597395.2 Chelonoidis abingdonii
GTCTGCTATAGTGTGGCCAGGGAGGTTGAAGTGCTCTCCTACAGGTTTTTGTATATTGCCATTCCTGATATCTGATTTGTGTCCATTTATCCTTAAGGATCCTTCAATCATGTCATGATTTTTTTTAAACCTCTAAATGCCAATTTAGAGTTATAGCTATAGAGATTTCATTATCAGAGGAGAGAAGCCTCTAGAGTACATTTTCATAAATCTTCTTTTAAAGGAAGATGTTTGACTAACCTTATATTGCTTTAAGATTCACTGAGTGCTGTAACATACAGCCTATAAGCAAGATTAGATCTAGCCCTGTAAGTGGCATGTCAGATCATCCTGTTAAAGATACTGAAAAAATAAATGCAAATGGTATTGCTCCTTTGGCATCTCACATATGATATAGCCATATGAAAGTCCTTAAGAACAGAAATTAAACACAAAGTACCACACAACTCCTACTATGTATAACATTTACTGAGCTATAGATAAGATTAGAGAAATCAAGGGCTAAAGCCTCAGCTGCTGTAACGTGGAATAACTCCACTGACTCTGACTGAGCTATGCTGAATGACCGCAGCTCAGAATCAGGTCCTCACTCTGACTTAACTGACTCCTCATGATGCAAAGAGTCCTCTTACGGTAGAATAGTGCTTGAAAGGTTTTGGGGATGATCGTCTACAATGAATATATTCAGCCACCTAATTAACAATCTTTTTGCAATAAAAAGATCTGAACAACTAATAACTGACTGGAAAATTCATAGCAAGAGATGGAAAGATTTGGTCCACTTGCAAGTGTCAGAACACCTACTCTCCATGACTGCGGTGCAGCAGCAAGCCACAATAGAGTCTATTGTAAAGAGTGCAGTTCCTGTGGAAATTGTTGCTACATATTGTAAAGAGACGACCTGCCTGAAATACGGAGGGATATGGTCGCTGGTTAAAACTCTGCAAGTGCTCGCTAATTTACTGGCTAAACAAAACGTGCTTTTTGTCCTGTCTGTAATCGTTTATAGTAAAACATCAGCTTTGGTTATTCTTTTGAAGCATTCTTGAGGCTGAACTATTTTTGCAGCCATTTTTTTCTGAACACAGTGAAATTTTGTCTTTTACACGCTCTGGTTTGATGCTGACAGCTGTCTAGATCATGTATTAATGAGCCATGTGGTTTATAGTGGGGAGCTATCTATTTTACTGGGGCAGATTTTAGGTCATCAAAAGAATCTTTTGAATCATTCTCCCCAGAGCCTGTATAGAGAATCCTGCATCTAAGATTCTGTATAAAAAGCAAAGTTCAGTATCAGTCTTTCCTCCCCTAACATTGCTCAAGGCAGCAGCAGCTGCTTCAGAGCCTGTTATTTAAGTGAGATGTGACATTGCTTGAAAAATAGGGTACACAACAAATCTATTATTGATGCAACTCATTTTGTAGTAAGAGAACTAAGATTACTTTTTTTAAAGTACCAGAATATATACTCATCTCCTCTATTGCTTACACAAATACACCCTACGTGACGAACGGAAATGCCAGAGTTACAGCAAATGCCAGAAACACATTATGAACACTCACAAAAAAACAGCCATAACACGGCCTCCTGTGAAAAAGCTTAACTGAATTTTTTTGGGGGGGGAGGGGTAAAAGAGGTGCCAGAAAGACACAAATTGACTTTTTCTCTTGATGAATGGAACAAAAGAAAAAAATTAAGTGGCTGGCCTGATCTTAAGGACAGAATTATGACAAACTCAGAACTAAGGCCTCGATCCAGCAAAGCACTTAAGTACACAGATAATCCAAGTGACTTCAGTGAGACTATTCATGTTTAAAGTTACATATATACTTAAGTGCCTTGCTAGATCAGGGCCTAAATGGTCAAAATTATAGTAGGATCCCCCCGCCCCATAGTTCTAATGTTGAAAATACTTGTGCACTGTTGATATTTTGTGCCAGCAGAAATACTTTCACACTGTATATTTCTCCATTGGTCTGGTCTGACCCAGGAAAGTGAGTGGTGTTGGAAAACAGGCTAAGGTTTTGAACACCTCTTAGCACTTACTTTAGAGACAAAGACAGTGATATTTTAAAATGTATTAATAGAGGTTATAGTTAACCCTGGGGGAACCTCGGATTGACCATGATCAGCTAATACATTAAACCTTGTACTATGCTACATGCAGGTTATTCTTTAAGAACATGTTAATATAAATTATGTTAGCTAACATGCCTTAGAGCATATTTTCCTAGTCTAGACCTAGGCCATTTTGTAAACTTTCAACCAAATGACAAGCGAAACAACTTCCGAGGATACAATCCTGAGTCCCCCATGGGATTGAAAAATATTTTGGAAGCCTGAGCAATGTAGTCTGAACTTTCACACTATGCCTGAAGTTGCTAGAAACACCATTAGAAGAGTGTTTGAAAAGCTCCTGTTCAAATAAGACAGATAGTGAATATGTTCTGGAGAGACAACAGTCTATCTTAGCACAGAGAACATGTAAGGCATGAACTCTTGTTAGAATTCACACATCAGAACACTGTAAACAAGTTTTTTCTGCTAATCCAACAAGATAATGTGCTCTAAAGATAAAGACATAAATTAAATGGGCCCAGTCCTGCAAAAAGACAACAGTGCTGCAGTATCTGTATTGGCTTCCTGTAGGTTTCCAAGAAGAGTTTAAAGTATTGGCCATGCCCTTAAGGGCCCCTCCACAAGCCTTGCTGACACCCTCCTTTCTTGATTACTGTGGACAGCACACTAACCTGCCTGTCACTCCTGTCTCTAAGCATCTTTGACTCAGAACTCTCGCTAGGTCCTCACATCCAGGCTACCTCTAAATCTTGCCAATTCTTTCTGCCTAAAATCTTTAAAATACTCCCTTTCCTATCCGTCCACATGATTAAAACTCTCATCCAGGCTCTCACTGTCTTGCATCTCAATTTCTGCAACTTCCTTCTATGCCCTTGACATATGCAATTTTGCCCAGCTCATGTCCATTCAGAAAGCTATGGCTAAAAACATTTTCCTAGCCCGTGACTGTAACCCCATCACTCCTCATTTTACATTCCTTCACTAGCTCCCCCGGCTCTACTCCAAACATAAGATACTTGTCTTCACAGCTCAACCCCCACTTCCTATCCTCTCTCATTCTGCACCAAAAGATCACCTCCCACCTCCAACTGGCCAATGATGTCAGCCTCCATCACCATTTACTTCTCCTATGCTGCCCATCATGGTTGAGAAGAGCTTCCAGTAACCATCTGCAAAGCAACCTCATTATCTTTCTTCACAACCCCTCCTTAAAAATCTCCTTTATTGTCACACCTACAAAAAAAAAAAAAAAAAAAGA
>NW_027425283.1:6671-8324 GCF_003597395.2 Chelonoidis abingdonii
CACACACACACACACACACACACAGTTCCCGACATCTTAATCAGCAAGTCAAAGGGAAAACATTTAAGGGCTGCAGGGATTCACATATTTGGTGCTAAAAATGAAAGCTTTCTAGTAAAGTACTAGATTAAAATGTACATTAGCATCACCATATTGTCAAGGTGAAGATGAGAAAAGTCACTTTGCAGGGATGATGCAAACTCACACATAAATGTAAAGCAGAATGGGCTAAATACCTCACTCAAGATATGCTTACACTACAGCAGCACAGCCATGCTGCAGCTGTGCTACTGAGGCATAGACACTTCCTAAACTGATGGAAGTTTTTTCCATCTACATAGTTAATCCACTTCTCAGAGAGGTGGTAGCTAAGTTGACAGAAGGGTCCTCCCTCGACCTAGATGCATCACAACCTAACCACAATGCAGAGTGAAATTTTTCACAGCCCTGAGCACAGGGTGGGTGCAAGGATGTTTCACGCCCTAGGCGAAACTTCCACCTTGTGTCCCCCCTCCCAAAAAGCCCTGTGGCAGCTCCCCAACCCCCCTGCCCTGAGGTGCCCACCCCACAGCAGCTCCCTACTCCACCCTCAGGCGCACCCCTCCCGAGGCAGCTCCCCCTGGCCCGGGGATCCATGCGGCAGCTCCCCGCCGCAGCTCACTTCTGCTCCGCCCCCTCCCCGAGCATGCCATTGCCACTCCACTTCTCCCACCTCCCAGGCTTGCGGCACCAATCAGCTGTTTGGTGCCACAAGCCTGGGAGGGAGAGAAGCAGAGCAAGGCAGCATGCTCAAGGGAGGTGGCGGAGCAGAGGTGCACTGGGGCAGGGAGTGATTCCCCTGCGTTCCGGCCCCCCTGCTTACTTGCTGCAGGCGACCCTCCCCACGCCCTCCTGCCCCAGGTCCCTCTGCCTAAATGCCGACGATGACCGGGGCAGCCGAAGATCTGGCTGCTGAGGTCGCTGCCGAAGGACCCAAAATGCCGACTCCCAAATGCTAGCTCCCTAGGCAACCGCCTAGGTCGCCTAACGGGTTGCACCAGCCCTGGGTATGAACTTGAACTGGTGGAGAAGGGGAAGTTAGTGAAGGGTGATGTAGTCAGATCTAAAATAGCACACTGATAGACAAGGAAGGTGATCTAAGCAACTACATTTTGCATACACTGATGGGGAAGAGTTGTGCTTGTCAGGGACTCTGGCAAGTGTCCTTAAACTGTGAACTTTATTTTGAGTTTCAGGTCCAACAATGTCAGAAACTCTAAGTTAACACCAGTTCCACTCTTGCCCCTCATGGGATAAGAAGATGACTCAGTCTCTGTGCCCATTTACTCATCTCTGCTTTGGGACTGCCAACAGTGTGTCAGTCAGTTGTGAGAGTGACACATTTCTGTCCACTCGGTAGTGGATGATGAACAACTCAATTACAGGCCACTAAGCTACTGTTCAATTTTCCGCCACTCGTCCGAAGGAGCAGAGAAAGATTGGTGAAGCAAGTTTCAGAGAAACTGGTGCCAGGGGTAGAGGTACACCTGTGGTAAGTGTGGTTTGATCATGTCGCTGACTGGATGGGATGCAGTATGGCATGCTTCTCCAGTCTGTGTGAAGACCGCAAAACAGAGAAAGATAGCTGGCCAATTAATCTGGATGGGATGCAGT
>NW_027425284.1:0-4210 GCF_003597395.2 Chelonoidis abingdonii
GCTCCACAGGGGGGATGGGAGCGAGAGGGGCTCAGGGCAGCTGCACACAGAGTGGGGTCAGGGCTTCAGCCTTGCAACTTCCGCCACTAAGGGGCTGTGGCTCCCGAGCCGGGGACTTCAGCCCCACATCTTCTGCCAGGGTCCAGGGCTTCTTCTCCGTGCCCCAGGGTGGCTCCTCTCCCCCTCTCCCCCTCCCATTGCAGCTCCTGCAGGGGCCCAGGGCTGCTTCTCCCCACCGCCCGCCCCAGAGTGGCTCCAGCCCAGTCCGGGGCTGCTCCTCCCCCAGTCCAGCTCGGCTCCTCTCACCCCAGTGCCGGTATCTTGAACTTCTCCTCCCCCTAACCTCCCTCTGTCCCCAGCCCCAGCCTAGCCGGGCTCCCTAGAGCCAAGCCTGGTGGGCGGGGAGCAGTGATTCACGCGGATGCCATGGCAGAGCCATCAGCCCGAGAGGTGTGGGGCAGCCCCAGGGAAGCAGGACAGGCTGTGCTGCTGCTGGCCCCGCACCCCCGCCCACCCCAACCCCTGAGACTGTTTTGGGGGGGGACCTACTCAGCCCCCGCAGGAACAGGGAGGGGGGAGCAGCTGAGCGGAGCCTGCCCAGCAAACAGCTGATCGCAGCTGCACACAGGCTGCCCCCAGGGAAAAGCTCAGCAGAGGAGGCACCGCAAGCTGCCGACAGTGGGTCATTCCCCGGGGGGGGGGCTGAGCACCTGCCTGCAGCCACTGCAGCCTCCTCCCCTTCCCCCGGAGCCACCACGGGAGGGGGAGGAGCAGCATCCCCAGCCGGAGCTCAGGGCATTGGGGTGCCGGGGCTCACCCCATGCGCATGCTTGTGCCCGGGACACACACACACACACTCTCTCCCCCTGGACTTTCCTGGCTGCACAGAGACCGTCCAACCCCCCGCCAGGCCCACCGCCCTTCCCCTGCCTGCATCTCCGGCTTCTCCCCTTGTGACGATGTGGTTCTGGTGGGACCCAACTGAGGTGCCAAATCAGGACCAATTGCTCACACAGGGCAGTTACAGCCCAAGGCTGGGGTTTTTTCACCTCTAAGGCAAACTAAACCAGCCAGACAAAAATGACTTCGGTTTCACCCCATTGGCCCACCACAAGTCACACAAGCAATTTCCTTAGACACTCCAGTCTGTCTTTCCGTCTCCACACCGTTCCCAACGTCTGGGATGGACATGTTATGACAACCGACACTCCAGTAAAGAAAGGTTCTCTCGTCCAAGGACCAAGCCAGAGACCGAGTGTCAGTTTGACATCCGATCTTACACAATCCGCTGTTGCATCCTTTCAGGATCTATATCTCAAGGTTTATTTAAAAGGAAAAGATAGAGATAGAGCTAGAATTTGTTAACTGGAATCAATTCCATTCGGTATGCAAAGTTCTTGTTCGGCTTGTAGCAGAGGGGGGGGGTGGATAGCTGGGGTTCATAGTCTTGGGATCCCAGCTGGGGATGGGGTATCAGTACTTGTGCAGGGCTTCAGCTTTGTCGCAAAGTCCCTCAGAGGTAGAGAGGATGAAGACAATGGAGAGAGGCCTCTGCACTTATATAGGCTTCCAGTGTAGGACTCTTTGTTCATTACTGTTGGAAGTACAGCAAATGGGTTTGCAGTCACTGGGCAGTTTGCCACACTCTGCTGAGTTCACAGGGGTATCGCTCTTATCAATGGAGTCTTGTGACGTCTGGTCACTTGAATGGCCATCAGGGCCTAGCTGGCTGGACAAAATTTGTTGTGTCATTCCAGTACACAGCAAGTTGAAATCGACCAGTATAGGCATGCTTCATAGATTCAATACAAAAATGATCGACTTACAGCAGGCATCATAGTACCGTAACCCTGGTTTTCGACAGCTTATTGCCCTATTAATAGGATTCGTGCCCTAGACTTGTTGAACCTGTTCTTATGGTCTCAGTTATATCAATAATGTCACCCCTCTCGCCTAAAATCTTCTTCATTGCCCCTTTCAATTTCTTTTTGCTTTCCCATCCTCTCCCTGCCACGTCTGCGTGGAAAGTCATTCTGGGTGTTGCTCTTTTCTGGGTGGACTTTCTCTGCAATGCTTGGGATGAGAAAGACGGGGAGACTTGTTGTGTTGGAGTCCTTTTAGGCAGACCCCGATTTTACCTTTCGTTCCTTTCAGTTCCTTGGGTCTTGGTCGGAAATTCTAATAACCGGGCGGCTTGCCTTTAGGGGGCTAGGCAGTGGGTAATCTCTTGAGGATGGGCGGGCAGTTTATTAAGTCCTTCCCGCAGAACCCCGCTGGGAGCAGGAATCTTGCTAACGGCTGACTCCAGATCACAATGGAGGCTGCCACGATGTCTGTCCCAGGAAGCTGACTCCACAATATCCTGAAATGAGAGGGACAGGCTAGTGAGCGTTCCCCTCTGAGCTTTCTGGTCCGAGGAGTGGAAGCTCCTATGGGGATTGCTGATCTATTTGGCCCCCTGTCCTATGGGGTCAATTGGCTTATCCTACAGTGATTGGTTTGCTTGGTCTCAAATAAACAGCATTCGAAGCATGCGTTCCAGATCTGTGGAAAAGCCCATTGTGTGGCAGGCTGACCCTCCTTCCCTCAGTACCCACTAGATTGAGATCAGACTAGGGCCGCAAATTTTTATGGAACCCCCAACAGTTCCTGCAGTTTTCAAAGAGAGAAAGCAATGTATGTGATTTTCACACTCCAGTGTTGATCTAGGAGATAGAACAGTTATCACAGTGACAGGGCACACGTGACTGGGAATGCAAAGGCAGTGCTTGGAGCGAGACTCTGGCACAGTGTCGAGAGGGATCATGCTTCAATTGCAGCGGAACCAAGTACCCAAGAGCCCAGACCCCAGCCAGGGCGACCCCACAGATATTCCCTTGGACGCAGCCAGAAGTCCCTGGTAGGGACCCCAGTATACTCGGCAGAAACCACTGGCCAAGGCCCCACGCGCCCATGAATTTGCCGGTTGCGAATCCAAAAGGGTTCCCCACAAGAGCCTCCAGCGCAGGGCCCCCCTCCACCCAGGACCTCAGTTCCTCCTTGCGGCTGTCTAGGACCCCTCCTGCCTCCAGCAGGATTGCATGTTGTTTGTCTGGCCTCCTTGCTGATGGCTTTAGTGGGCCCCTCACTTTGCTTGCTGGCTCCCCTGATACGTTGCCAGGTCATCCTCCCCCACGCCCCAGCTTTGTGCATGGGTGGCATGATCCGAGCGGGGGAAGACAGACGAGCCCGTGGACGGCCACCAGGTCTCTACAACCCCTTGGCCCACCCTTGGCTACCCAACCCACTGTTCTGGCGCAGGAGCGACACGCCATCCAGGACCAAGCTCGGGCTGGCACTCCGGAACCCCCTCAACTCCGACCCACATTTGTTGGTACTGCCGGTCACTCAAAACATGCTCCCGCGCCCTTCAGTCGCTGTGAAGTCTCCACAGACAGCCCCTTGCCCAGAGCACCGTGTTTCCAGTCGTGATATGGATAGAGTTTACCCCCGCTGCTGGCAGTCCCGGCAGGGGAGCCTTGGGGTGTCTGCTTTAACAGGGAATGGCTTGGGGGTACGAATGTCATGGCCTAGTCACTAGATCTGGCCCATGTCCACGCAGAGTGGCTCTTTAACACATGTGGGATCCAACCCTCACGAGCTCTTTGTCATGGGGTTTTGGTCTCTCATCCACTGACTCGAGTGACTCCTAATCTGTGCAGCTGGAGAAAGAAAGGCGTCCAGCCAACTCTCCTGTTACCAGTGGAACAGCTGTTCCCAAGGGGAGCCTCTGGTTTGATGTGTATTAAGAGTGGCGTGATGTCTTTCATCGCAACATTTTTAAGAGATAAGGGGGGAGAATGGTTCTCGAGAGAGAGGGAACGAAATCAACACGGAATGTAACCCTCTGCGCCTCGAGGATTGGAGAGTAATTCGGGCACGGTTCCCTCCAGAAAGGAGAAGTTGCTGGATGAGAACAGGTAAACAGGCCCAAAATGAAGGGATTTTTAATTGACATTTGACGAAATAACATGAATGATAAGCGAGGGCTGGAAATTAGAGAGATTTTGGCTCTTTTTTGCAATAACTAGAGGGAATGGACAATCAAGTGATATTTGTATCGTTGTTATCAGAGATGATGATGTAAAAAATTTCAGTGTTTAACTCAAACTGTTATGGACTGAGAGGTCATTGGCACAGTTTGACGTACGCGACATCTGCTTGCTTTTTT
>NW_027425284.1:5229-6340 GCF_003597395.2 Chelonoidis abingdonii
CCTCCCATTACAGCTCCTGCTGGGGCCCAGGGCTTTTCTCATCCTGCCACCCCCCAGCGTAGCTCCAGCCCAGTCCAGGGCTTCTCCTCCCCCACTCCAGCTCGGCTCCTCTCCTCCACCCCCTGCCGGTATCTGCAGCTTCTCCTCCCCCCAACCTACCACTGCCCCCAGCCCCAGCCTAGCCGGGCTCCCTGGGGCACCCGATGCTGCTGTGGCCGGAGCCGAGCCTGGCGCGCAGGGATCAGCGATTGACTTGGATGCCATGGCAGAGCCATCAGCCCAAGAGGTGCGGGGCAGCCCCAGGGAGGGGGGTGGGCTGTGCTGCTGCTGGACCCGCACCCCCGCCCACCCCAACCCCTGAGGCTGTTTGGGAGGGGGACTCACTCAGCCCCCACAGGAGCAGGGAGAGGGGAGCAGTTGAGCGGAGCCTGCCCAGCAAACAGCTGATCACAGCTGCACGCAGGCTGCCCCAAGGGAAAAGCTCAGCTGGACGTAGGTATTTGTGCCCCCACAACCTGTACAGCCTGGAAGTTGTTATCTGTGCACCCCATAAACTTCCTAATCCCCCCGGGACCCATCTAGTCTGCACGGAGGTATCTGTGACCTCCAGAACTCAGAACCCCAAGACCCCTACAGCCTGGACGTAGGTATTGCTGACCCACATGAACCCCCCCTGAGGACTCCTTCAGCTGGGATGTAGGTATCTTTACCCCCACAACCCACTAAGCCCCGCCAGGGAGCCCTACAGGCTGGACATAGGTATCTGTGCCCCCACCACCTCCTAAGCACCCCGGGACCCCTATAACCTGAAGTTAGGTATCTGTGCCCCCCACGATCCCCTAAGGCCCCCCGGGACCCCTACAGCCTGGACGTAGGTATCTGTGACCCCCTCAAATGCACTAAACCCCCAAGGAGCCCTCCAGTTTGGATGTAGATATCTCTGCCCCCCACAACCCCCAATCCCCTCGGGACCCCTACAGCCTGGACGTAGGTACCTGTGCCTGCCCCGACCCCTAAGCACCTCTGGAACCCTCTAGCCTGAAGTTAGGTATCTGTGCTCCCACAACCCCCCTAATCCCCCCAGCCACCCCTCTAGCCTGGACGTAGTTAT
>NW_027425285.1:0-3206 GCF_003597395.2 Chelonoidis abingdonii
TGATTCTCATCAGGGGACGTGATGGCTTTTCTTCTGCAAAGTTCTAGTGATATGAACCTTATGCTGTATTGCACAGAATTCACACAGCCTTCCTCTGGTTAGCCTGCTTTCACTCCTAACTTTGTCTAATGGAGTAGAGCAGGGGCAGGAGATAGGACTTTTGAGGAATGGAGTCTAGTGGTTAGAGCAATCCTGGGTTCTATTTTTGGCTCTGGGAGTGTGAAAGTAGAATGAATTATATTGTAAAAATAAGAATGGATTAAAGAAATGTTGTCTGTTCCTTTAAGCAGAAATAAGGAATGTTGAAATATAGGTGTCAGGAAGAAAAACATTAAGTTACGAAACAATGAGGCCACTTAAGCTAATAGTGGGACATTAACAAGGGATTGGTAATAGTAAAGAAATAAGATATGTATGTCTAGCCCAGGTAAATTTATCAGATTATGCTTCTTTTGTTATCTTGTTAAGTTTGTGCCCTTTTATCTGTATAAATATCTTGTATGGGACTCACATTATCTGAGTGTATTAGCAGAGCGCTTTGCTAATAAAACAGAGTGGTCTGACAAATTGTGAGTCCTGATTCTAACTTTGACAGGAGGGAAAACCTAGTAACTAGAGCAGGAGGAACTAGGAGTCAAAGCTCCTGGTTCTGTTCCTGACTGGGAAAGGAGCAAGTCTAATGGTTAAAGCATGATGGCTGGGAGTTAGGCCTGCTGGATCCTATTCCCAGCTTTGAAAGGGAGGTGGAACTTAGTGATTTAGAACAGCAGTGGAGAATGAGAGTCAGGACTCCTGAGTTCTATTTATGATTCTGGGAGGGGAGTGGGATCTAATGGTTAGCGGATGGGTAACTAGGAATCCAGACCCGTGGGTCCTATTCTTGGCTCTGCCACTGACTTGTTTGACTGTGCGCATCACCTGAACTATTCTCTCACTTTTATTTCATTCTCCCCAAGACTATGTTTGGGAATCAGAGTTGCTGGCTGAGATCAATGAAAGATCTTGGCACTGATTAAGTGTGAAGCCTTTTGGGAGACTGGCATGCAAAAACATGATTCCAGCAGTTGGAGCTTTAAGAAATACATAAAAATCATGGGAATGTGTACATTAAGGAAATTTGCAAAGATTTTGCTACACTACTGGAAATTCCCCTCCCCTCCACAATATAAATATTCTGAACTGGTGCAATTTACTTTGATAAATTACCTAGCCACATCAGCATTGTCATGGTATAAACCCCCACTCTGAACCTTAGCGTCCAAAAGATGGGATACCAGCATGAATTCCTCTAAGCTTAATTACCAGCTTAGAACTTGTAGCGCTGCCACCAACCAGGAATTCCAGTGTCCTGGTACACTCTGGTTCCCCCAAAACCTTGTCTGGGGAACCCCAAGACCCAGACCCTCTGGATCTTAACACAAGGAAAGTAAACGCTTTCCCCCATGGTTACCTCTCCCAGGCTTCCGCTCCCTGGGTTACCCTGGAAGATCACTGTGATTCAAACTCCGTGAATCTAAAAACAGAGAGGAAATTCACCTTCCCTCCCTTCTCTCTCCCACTCCCAGACTCTCCCTGAGAAAGAAAGTAGTCCTAACTCAGAGAGAAAATTAACCTTTCTCTCCCCCTTCCCTCCTTTCTCCCCAGCAATTCCCTGGTGGATCCAGACCCTGTCCCCTGGGGTCTCAGACCAGAATAAAAAAACAATCAGGTTCTTAAGCAAAAAAAGCTTTTAATTAAAGAAAGAAAAACAGTAAAAATTATCTTTGTAAATTTAAGATGGAATATGTTACAGGGTCTTTCAGCTCTAGACACTGGGAATACCCTCCCAGCCTAAGTATATACAAGTACAAATTAAAATCCTTTCAGCAAAATACATTGAATTTGAACTTCTCCTTCCAGCCAAATACACATTTGCAAATAAAGAAAACAAACATAAGCCTAACTCGCCTTATCTACCTAGTACTTCACTATTCTGGAACTTATAAGAGACTGTATCAGAGAGATTGGAGAGAAACCTGGTTGCACCTCTGGTCACTCTCAGAACCAGAGAGAAGAACAACCAAATTCTAACAGCACACACAAAAACTTCCCTCCCTCCAGATTTGAAAGTATTCTGTCCCCTGATTGGTCCTCTGGTCAGGTGACAGCCAGGCTCACTGAACTTGTTAACCCTTTACAGGCAAAAGAGACATGAAGTACTCCTGTTTTATTAACCCTTAACTATCTGTTTATGACAAGCATAAACTCCACTAATTCAAATTATCCAGTTACACTGGTGTAACTATGCTAGTGCAAATTAACTCCTTAGATAGGAAAGGTGGCCTAGTGGTTAAGGGACAGGCCTAAGGCAGACCAGGGGCTCAGGTGTGCTGGGTTTGACTCTCTGCTCTGTCATAGACTCCCTGCTTAGCCTTGGGTCAGTCACTTCACCTCTGGGTGCCCTAGATCCCAACTGCCAAATGGGGTTAATGCTGACCTTGCCTCCTTGGCTAAATTCATTCATGGTCCTGTGATGATGCGGAAAATGGAGATACCAAGGTGAGTAGATTTGGGCTGTATTTCTCCACAGCCTGAGAATGAGAAACAGCTCCACGCAGGGGGCACAGGAGACAGAGGGTCTCAGCGCAGCTGTGAACAAAGGGGGGGGGTGGAGCTTCAGCCCTGCAGCTTCTGCCACTAGGGTAGCTGGGGATCCCGAGCTGGGAGCTTCAGCCCCACATCTTCTGTCAGGGTCTGGGGCTCCTGCCACCCAGTGCAGATCTTGCCAGGGTCCAGGGCTTCCCCTGCTCCCTGCACCTTCCAGCATGGCTCCTGCCCCAGTCCAAGGCTTCTCCTCCCCTCCCCCACCCAGCGCAGCTCATGCCAGGATGAGGCGCTTCTCCTCCTCCTAATGCGCCACTGCACCCATCCAGTGCCCACACCTGGGAGCCCTTCAGCCAGTCAAGGTGATTTCAAAGGGCTTGGGGCTCCCAGTTTCCTCCACCACTACCACAACAGTGGTGGCAGCCAGGGGCCTCAGGCCTTTTGACATCATCTGGGCCCCTGTGCAATTGCCCTCCTTTGCCCCCCCCACCCCCAGTCTTCAGGCCTGTGTGCAGACATAACAGCCTCTTGGGTGCTGATGGAGGGAGCAAAGCATCAGCCCCTTCTCTCCCTCCCTATTGCTCCTGGATGCACCATCCTGCACTGCCTCCAGAGACAGGCGG
>NW_027425286.1:0-12911 GCF_003597395.2 Chelonoidis abingdonii
TTCACCTACATTCACCAAGGCCCCCTCAATCTCAGGGACACTCCCTTTTCTACTCCCACTGCCCTGTTTCGTTCCCCCAACCCTAGGGGCTCTCCAGGACTTCTGGGTTCGCGCCTCCCTTGGCGGAGCTCGGCCTGGCTCCCCGAAAGAGAAGGGAGGCCTGTGGGGCGGGGGATGCTGGAAAAGATGGGGGGTGGTGGGGGATCAGCTTCAGGGGGTCTGAGAAGCCCCTCGCCCCCCCGCTTCCACAGTTTCAGCATGGGGTTGGGTGGGAGGGTGCCCCGAGAAATCACCAGTGCCCCCACGCCAGGTCCCAGTGCCCCCTGGGGGTGGGGGGGGAAAAAGTCGTGACAACTGACGCGCTTTAGTTGTTTAATTAGGAACAATCTAATTAGAACAAGGCTCAGGTCACTCAGTAGCAGCCAGACCCAGGATGGGAGCCAGCACCCCCTAGAGGGGAAAGGCCCTGTGCCCCATTCCCTGCCCCCCATGAACCAGCCAGTCCCTGCCATGGGGCCGGATGGGAGCCAGCACCCCCTAGAGGGGAGAGGCTCCATGCCCCATTCCCTGCCCTCCATAGGCCGGGTAGCAGCTGGCGCCCCCTGCAGGGCATAGGCCCCGTGGGGCCCAGCTCAGGCCGGGGTGAGGAAGCTGTCCAGGCTGTAGACGCCCAGGGCGGGCGGCTGGTTCCGGATCCGATGCCAGAGGTAGCGGGGTAGGCGCTGGAAACCCACCCCACAGGGACAGCGGAAGCAGGAGGCCCCGGGGTGCCGCCCTCCATGGCGGCCCAGTGCCCGGCGCCCCTTCAGCGCCTCCCCACAGGTGGCGCAAAGGAAGGCGGCGCCCTCCAGCTGCCAGAGCTGATGCCGCAGGAGGTGGAGGAGGCCCCGGAAGGGCCGGCCGCAGCCGCACAGCCGGTGCCCTGGCCCCCGGCGGTGGGAGCGGAGCTGGGCCGCCCGGCCGTAGCGCACCCCGCAGTCTGGGCACCAGAAGTGTCGGTGCCCGCTGGCATCCAAGGAGCGCTCAGGCCCTGCAGTGCCAGGCTGGCCGGCCACCACCTCCTCCCGCCTACCAGTGTCCGCCTCCAGCTCCACCACGATAAAGTCGTCCCCGGCCTCTGGTGCCACACCCCCCGGCCAGGGCTCCGCTGCCAGCCCACCGCCCGGCGCGTACTCCAGCTCCAGCACCTGGGGCAGCTCGTCAGGGTGGCTGCAGCTGGGCACCAGGTGGAGGAGCAGGGGGCGCCCGCGGAGAGGGGGGAGTTTGAGCGGGGCCTGGGGGGCGGCACTGTTGGTTGAGCGGGCGGAAGAGGTAGAACATTTCCGTGAGCTGGAACAGCGGTGGGTTCTGAGCGTCTCCGAGGCTCGTCGGGAAGCTCCCCACCATCTGGTTGCCCCCAAGCGGGGCTCACGAGCCCCTAGGGAGTCAGGGAGCAAACGGAATACCAGGCGAAGGATCACCGCATCCACGCCGTGCTTGAGGCCGGGCTCGGCTTCCAAGAACAAGGAAGGCGGGAGCTCCTCAGCCCGCAGGGGCATGGGGTGGAGGCGGACTCACGCCAATTGGCCTTCCAAGATGAGCCACCGGGTACCTCAGCTCCCACCACCACGGTTCCGGAAAGAGAGTGAGAGAAGATGATGCGCCCACCAAGCTCGCCAAGCCATGGCCTGCCTCCTCCTTGTAGGTGCGCCGGTGGTGGGGGACTCCCACCAGATCAGGATTCTCCAAGATGGCCGCTGCTCCTCGGTATTGAATGACCAGCGTCCTGAGAGGGCTCCACGTCAATCTGGCCATCCAATGGATGGCCGCCTGCTCCTCAGTATTGATGACTAGTCGCTCCTGAGAGCGCTCCCACAAACCTGACCATGTTGCCAAGATGGCTGCCTGAAATGTGCTCCCGCCAATTTGGCTGTCTCAAGATGCTCGCCTGAAGCACGCTCGGGCCGCTAACTCTGGCCAAAGTCATTGGCTGTGTCCCGGACTCATGACAACTCTGCTGTCCAAGATGGCCGGCTTCACCGCCCCTCGTCCTCCAAATGTTCATTGGCTGGGCTAGAACTCATGCCAACTGGGCCTAGGCAGGCTGACTTCCGTCCCAGAGAGTCGGTCTAAAACGCCTGCCGGGTTCCCTTGGGCCTATTCTGTGCCCTTGCTCCCTTGCTCGCTGTCCGGGCCTCAGGCATTCTGACGCTACATCTTTCCTCTGTCTCCACACGCCTGCCAGGGCAGGCCCCACCCTGCTGCGTCCTGAGGCTTGGAGAACCCTTCCAAAGCTTGGGCGGCGGGCAGGGAACATCCCCAGAACCTGCCTGGTTCTTCCCGGCGCCTGGCAGCTGGTAGACGTAGGAGGTGGCGAGGAGCAAGCCGGGCCCCCGCGAAACTCGACAGCTGCACCCGGATGCCTGCGTTGTGCCAGCTGAGGTAAGCACTTGACCGTATTCTGGTGAAGCGGGGCTGGTGGGAGAAAGGCACTTTCCACCTAGCTCTTGGGCAGCGCTGTGCTTCCTCCGGGACAGAGAGTGGGGCAGGGCTGGATCGGGGACGCCGGCCCAGCTCTCTGGGCATGCTCCTGGCGTAGCTGAGGTAAGTCCACTCCTCCAACCACAAGACCTGGCAGCACTCCTGGCACTGGTAGGCCCCGAACGCCTGGGTCCCTGGGCGAGCAGCAGGCCCCGGGATCGGAAGGGGCAACGATGTTCTCCAGAGGCAGGGATTTGGTGGTGAAGGGGGTGAGCCAGCAGGTTGGCGCCAAGGGGCCGAGGTCAGGGCGCAAGGGGGGCAGGGAGGTGGGGGCGATGGTCTCCCCGTCGTCATCGCGGCTGTTAGGCTTCCAGGCCTTTCCCATGAGAGGCAGTTTCTATAGCATCTCCTGGGGGGGATGAAAACTGGGGTAAGTTGGGGAGGGGGGAAGCACCCCCATTGCCACCTCCTGTGATACAGCACCCCCTACTGACACACTGGGGAATCAGGGCCAGTCCTGACTCAGGGTTCCACCCAACCTGTAGGCACAGTCCCCGTCTTGCTGCTGGGGGGCGGGGCGGGAGGCAGCCTAACACCTGTTTTTCCCATCGGGAAATTCCCCCGTCTCACCCCCATGAAGCACATCAAGCTCTTTATGGAGTCCCACACAATTGAACAGGACGTAGAGTAAAGTTCTGAGTCCAGACCAAAAGCTACCCACCCTAGAAAACATGACAGTCACGTATGCAAAGTTCATGGCACTTCCTGTCTCAAAACTGTTAAGCAGCCCCCCCGCCCCCCTCCCAGAGGCTCAGCCGATCGCAGAAGCAGGGGCGCGGTGAGCGTCCCTGTGTAAACAGCCTCTGCCCCACCCCAGACGTGGGCTGCATCTCCTGCCAAGCGGTGGGCACTCGCTGCTCAGACACAAGTGCCGGGAGCTTACCAGTCGCAGTGGGCAGCCTCCTACAACAGCCCATCTTCGGTCACTTCATTATTCTCAGATATGGCCCTCAGACCAGGTCTCCCTTGCTGGCACCGGTCCATGGCTGCCTGGGAAGCAAAGCGGGGACACACACGTGGAGATGATAATCGGCGGCAGCTTGCTGCGCCCCCCACCACCCCTGACATGCAGCAGACTGGTGCACAAGTGCGACAGTCGTAGACTGGGTGTTTGAGAGAGAAGAAACTGCCTCCGTGAAGGGCTGAGGGGGCGAGGGAAACTTTAATAAAGAGAGGAGGAGAAAGAAGGGGCACACACAAGTGGTTAAGTAAGACTTCGTGGACATGGTCGCCTCCCGGTACAAGGAGGAGAAGACGAAGCATCGACATATGGTCGCTCCAGGTCCACAAAAGGCTCAGGATAGAACCAGGCTAACCGAAGTACAGGCCCCTCTGCTCTAAACCACTAGACCCCAGAACCCCAGTCCCCTCCCAGAGCCAGGGGGAGAGAAACCCAGAGTCCTGAGAAGAAAAGCAGAGGAAATCAGACCTCAGTTTTCGGAGGTGTGTGTGTGTGTGTAAATTTAGATAACCTGGGGAGAGGAGTGGGGTCTAGTGGGTAGAGCGGGGGGGCTGCCCAGGGCCTGTGCGGCCAACCCTGGGGTTTGCTTGCCTGGACCGGGGGTTGCAGACACCCCGCCAGCACCTGCTCGTGCAAGCAACGGTGCTCGCTGGAATCCCAAACACCCCGTGGAACCCGAGGGGAGAGCAGCTCCCTCTGGCCCCCGCCCCAGCCCAGCCCAAGCCCAGCCCGGAGCTGGCACCGGGGGGATGCTGGAAGTGTAGTCCACCCCACCCCGCCGCATCAGCTGCGGGCTTTAAATGGCCCAGAGCTACGGAGCCGGGAGGAGGGGACAATGTGGCCTGTTTGTCTGGTACAGGGGAAGGGGGCCTCTGCTGGAGGGGGGGGGACCCAGGGAAGTGCGGGTGCGGGGAGAGGGTGGGAGTTGTTGGGAGAGGGGCTGGGGGGGCTTGGGGTCAGTGGCAGGGAGAGGGAGGGAGGGGGGCGGGGAGGGGGGCTGGGGGTCAGTTTAGGGAAGGGGGTGGGGTGGTGGGAGAGGGGGTCAGTGCGGGAAGGGGAGCAGGGAGGGCTTGTGGGGAGGGGGAGGGGGAGGGGGCGGGGTCAGTGCAGGGAGAAGGGAAGGGGGGGTCGGGAGGGGCCTGGGGGTCAGTGCGGGAAGGGGATAAGAGGGTGGGCTGTGGGAGGGGGGGAGTCATGGCGGGAGTAGGGGGTGGGGCGGAGAGGGATGGGGGGAGGGGTGGGGGCTGGGGGTCACTGCGGAAGGGGGGGGAGGCTGTGGAGGAGGGCGGGGAGGGGGGCTGGGGGTCAGTGGGGGGAAGGGGTGGGGCTGTGGGTGGGGGGGGTCAGTGGGCAGAAGGGGGTGGGAGGCTGTGGGGGAGGGGGGCGGGGAGGGGCTGGGGGTCAGTTGCAGGGAGAGGGAAGGGGGGTGGGGAGCTGGGGGAGGGGGGCAAGGGAGGGGCTTGGGGGGGTCAGTGCAGGAGGGAAGGGGAAGGGGGTGGGAGGCTGTGGGGGGGGCGGGGAGGGGGCTGGGGGTCAGTGTGGGAAGGGGGTAGGGGTAGGGCTGGGGGTCAGTGCAGGAGAGGGAAGGGGAGGGGGCGGGGAGGGGCTGGGTCAGTCAGTGCGGGAAGGGGGTGGGGCGGCAGGAGGGGGAATTGGGGGAGGGGGGGGGGGGCGGGGGTCCACTGCGGGAAGGGGGGCTGGGGTCACTGAGGCTGTGGGGAGGGGGCGGGAAGGGGGCTGGGGGTGCAGTGTGAGGGAGGGGGCTGTGGGGGCGGGCGTCGGGGGTGCAGGGACAGAGCGGGGGTCCTGGGGGCGCTGGGGTCTCTCCCCGTCCGGGCAGGCTGGGGCGGGGGTCCCCTGTTCGGGGGTTATTTGTCCCCTCGGCGCTGGGCGGGGGGGAACTGAGGCAGCGGGAGCCGGGTCCGCCGACCCGAGCCGCGATCCAGGCGTCCTGGCTCCGCCCCCTGCTCCAACCCCTCGTCTCGTCCCGCCCCGCTCCCGGAGCCATGCGGAGAACCCAGGCGTCCCTGCGCATGCGCACCACTGTGTCTCCCCGCCTCGTTCTGACTGGAGGCCACGCCCCTTAAGAGGGGTCTATTCTATACATGTCAGAGCAGTGCGCATGTGCTGTCAGCGGCACGAGCAGGCGTGAAGCCGCCATTTTGGACACGCCTCCCTCGCGCGCAGGCGCATTCCGAAACAACGGTGGCCGAGCAGGTTCGTTGCAAGCCGGCGCCTAGATGCTCTGTTCGCGCCGCCGGGTTTCCCCCGCAGCCTGTCCCGGCCGCTGCACGGTACCTCAGCCCCAGTGAGCCGCCCGGTATCCCTCCGCCGTTACCGGGGAGACAGCCCCGGCTTCTGCTCGCAGCACCAGCGCTCAGGTATCGTTCCGCGGGGCGGGGTAAATAGCGCCGGGCGACGCGTCACATTCGCGGTATCCCTCCGAGGGGCGGGCGGTTGAGACGATTTACCCAGTCCGGTATCCCTCCGCGGGTAGTTAGTTCGGGCTTCTCTTTACCTGGGGATTAATCCTGCGTCGGGTGTGTGGTGCTGCGGCCTCTTTCCGCCGCCCGCTGAGCCGCGCAGGGCATGACCTAGGGGGGTATCCCTCCGCGGGTGCGCACTCCACTTCCCCATCCGCTTCCATTTGATATAGCGCCCCGTATCGCTCCGCGGGGTGAGGCCGCCGGTGCCCTGTATCCCTCCGCGGGCTGCACAGATCTGGGTGAGGTGATGCGTCCACTTCTCTGCGCATCCTGGCATGGGCCGTATAGCCTGGGGGGGTGATATCTCACCTCCATCCTGTATCCCTCCGCAGGCCAGATAGCCCCGGCGTGACCCCTCCCCCCATATCCCTGTGTGGGCTGTACAGCCCCGGGGTCGGTCCCTATAGCTCCCAGCCCGGCACCTCACACCCTCCTGTATCCCTCCACGGTCCCTATAGCTCCCAGCCCGGCACCTCACANAGAAGTTTGAGCGGGCCTGGGGGGCGGCACTGTTGGTTGAGCGGCGGAAGGTAGCCCGTGAGCTGGAAAGCCGTGGGCTGAGCGTCTCCGGCCTCGTCGGGAAGCTCCCCCACCATCTGGTTGCCCCACGGCACGAGCCCCTGGGAGTCAGGGAGCAACGGAACCAGGCGAAGGGTCACCGCATCCACAGCCGTGCTGAGGCCGGGCTCGGCTTCCAAGAACAAGGAAGGCGGGAGCTCCTCAGCCCGCAGGGGCATGGGGTGGAGGGGACTCACGCCAACTTGGCCTTCCAAGATGGCCACCGGCTCCTCAGCTCCCACCACCACGGTCCGGAAAGAGTGGAGAGGACTGGCGCCCACCAAGCTCGCCAAGATGGCTGCCTCCTCCTTGAGGTGCGCCGGTGGTGGGGGACTCCCACCAATCAGGTTCTCCAAGATGGCCGCTTGCTCCTCGGTATTGATGACCAGCGTCCTGAGAGGGCTCCCGTCAATCTGGCCATCCAAGATGGCCGCCTGCTCCTCAGTATTGATGACTAGTGTCCTGAGAGCGCTCCCACCAACCTGACCATCCAAGATGGCTGCCTGAAATGTGCTCCCGCCAATTTGGCTGTCCAAGATGGCCGCCTGAAGCACGCTCCCGCTAACCTGGCCATTCATTGGCTGTGGAGGACTCATGACAACCTTGCTGTCCAAGATGGCCGCCCGCCCCTCGTCCTCCATGTTCATTGGCTGGGCAGGACTCATGCCAACTGGCCTAGGCAGGCTGAACTTCCGGCCCAGAGTCGGTCTACGCTGCCGGGTCCCTTTGGGCCCTTCTGTGCCCTGCTCCTTGCTCGCTGTCCGGGCCTCAGGCATCTGACGCTCCTTCCTCTGTCCCACACGCCTGCCAGGGCAGGCCCCACCCTGCTGCTTCCTGAGGCTGGGAGAACCCTCCCAGCTGGGCGGCGGGCAGGGAACATCCCCAGAACCTGCCTGGTTCTTCCCGGCGCCTGGCAGCTGGTAGACGTAGGAGGTGAGGGAGCAAGGCCGGGCCCCCCGTCTCCGCTGCACCCGGATGCCTGCCTGTGCCAGCTTGAGGTGCCACTTGACGTGTCTGGTGAAGCGGGGCTGGTGGGAGAATCTCTTTCCACACTCAGGGCAGCGCTGCTTCCTCCGGGGCAGAGAGTGGGGCAGGGCTGGTCGGGGAAGCCGGGCCAGCTCCTGGGCATGCTCCTGGGCGTGCTGGAGGTAGTGCCACTCCTCCACGAAGACCTGGCAGCACTCCTGGCACTGGTAGGCCCCGAACGCCTGGGTCCCTGGGGCGGCAGCAGGCCCCGGGCGGAAGGGGACAATGATGTTCTCCAGAGGCAGGGATTTTGTGGTGAAGGGGGGAGCCAGCAGGTTTGGCGCCAAGGGCCGAGGTGGGCGCAAGGGGGGCAGGGAGGTGGGGGCGGTGGTCTCCCCGTCGTCATCGCTGCTGGAGGCTTCCAGGCCTTCCCATGAGAGGCAGTTCTTAGCATTCTCCTGGGGGGATGAAATGGGGTAAGTTGGGGAGGGGGGAAGCACCCCCATGCCACCTCCTGTGATACAGCACCCCCTACTGACACACTGGGGAATCAGGGCCAGTCCTGACTCAGGGTTCCCCACCTCCTGTAGCACAGTCCCCGTCTTGCTGCTGGGGGGCGGGGGCGGGGAGGCAGCCCTCACTGCCACGGGAAATTCCCCCGTCTCACCCCCTGAAGCACATCAAGCTCTTTATGGAGTCCCCACACAATGAACAGGACGTAGAGTAAAGTTCTGAGTCCAGACCAAAACTACCCACCCTAAAATGACAGTCACGTATGCAAAGTTCATGCACTTCCTGTCTCAAACTGTTAAGCAGCCCCCCCGCCCCCCTCCAGAGGCAGCCGCATCTCAGAGCCGGGTGAGGCGTCCTGTGTAAACAGCCTCTGCCCCACCCCAGAGGTGGCTGCATCTCCTGCCCAAGGTGGGCACTCGCTGCTCAGACACAAGCGCCGGGACATACCAGTCGCAGTGGCAGCTCCTCCAACAGGCCATCTTCGGTCACTTCAATCTCGGCCCCAACCTCCATTGCTGGCACCGGGTCATGGCTGCTGGAAGCAGAAGCGGCAGAACACCAGAGATGCATCGGCGGCAGCTTGCTGCGCCCCCCCACACCCCTGACGCAGACTTCACAAGGCGACAGCGGCCTCTGCTCCGATGCGGCGAGGGGGCGAGAAACTGAAGACACAAGTGGGAGTGGACATGGTCGCCACAAAGGAGAGATGACCCAGGTAGCATCGGCTCTCAGGCCCCTCTGCCTAACCCGAGACCCCAGGCCCCAGTCCCTCCCAGTAGCCGGGAGAGAACCCAGAGTCCTGGAGGCAGAGGCAATCAGACCTCAGTTTCGGGTGGTGTGTGTTGTGTGTAAATTTAGATACCTGGAGAGGAGTGGGAGTCTAGTGGGTATCGAAGAGCGGAGGGGGCTCCAGGCCTGTTGCGGCCACCGGGGGTTCTTGCCTGGCCGGTTGCAGACACCCAGCCCGCACTGCCGTGCCACGGTGCTCGCTGGATCCAAACCAACCGTGAGGGGAGCAGCTCCCTCTGGCCCCGCCCCAGCCCACTTGCCCGGGACTTGCACCGGGGGGGAGGCTGGAAGTGGTGGTTCCACCCACCCCGCCACAGCAGCTGCGGGCTTTACTAATGAGCCCGAGCTACGGAGCGGAGAGGGAGCATGTGGCCTGTTGTCTGGTAGAGGAAGGGCCTCTTGTAGAGGGGGTGGAAGGAAGCGGGTGCGGGGAGACCGTGGTGGGAGGTGGGGGGGGTGGGGGCTGTGGGGTCGAGTTGCAGGGAGAGGGAGGGAGAGGGGGCGGTGGAGGGGCTGGGTCAGTGGGAAGGAGCTGTGGGGGTCTGTGGGGAGGGGGGGTCCAGTGCGGGAAGGGGCGTGGAGCTTGGGAGGGGGAGGCGGGAGGGGGGGGGTCAGTGCAGGGAGAAGGGAAGGGGGGGGGGAGGGGCGGGGTCGTGCGGGAAGGGGGAAGGGGGTGAGGCTATTGTGGGGAGGGGGGCTCAGGGCGCAGGGGGTGGGGGCTGGAGAGAGGATGAGGGAGGTGGGGGCTGGGTGGTCACTGGCGGAAGGGGTGGAGGTGTGGGGAGGGCGGGGAGGGGGCTGGGGGTCAGTGGGGGGGAGGGTGGGTGTGGGGAGGGGGGCAGTGCCGAGGGGTGAGGAGGCTGTGGGGGAGGGGGCGGTGTGCGGAGGGGCTGGGGGTCAGTGCAGGAGAGGGCAGGGGGGTGGGGGAGGCTGTGGGGAGGGGGGCAGGGAGGGCTGGGTCAGTGCAGGGAGAAAGGGAAGGGGGTGGGAGGCTGTGGGGAGGGGGCGGGGAGGGGCGGGGGTCGTGTGGGAAGGCGGGTAGGGGTAGGGGGGTCAGTGCAAGGAGGGAGGGGAGGGGGCGGGGAGGGGCTGGGGGTCAGTGCGGAAGGGGGGGGGGGGAGGGGGGGGGGGGGGGGGGGGGTGGGGGGAGGGGAGGGGGGGGGATGGGGGCTGGGGTCACTGCGGGAAGGGGGGTGGAGGCTGTGGGGAGGGGGGCGGGAGGGGCTGGGGCAGTGCAGAGGAGGGGGCTGTGGGGGCGGGCGCGGGCAGGACAGAGCGGGGGTCCTGGGGGCGCTGGGTCTCTCCCCGCCGGACCAGGCTGGGGCGGTCCCTGTTCGGGATTATTTGTCCCCTCGGCGCTGGCGGGGGGGGATGAGGCAGCGGGAGCCGGGTCCGACCCGAGCGCGATTCCAGGACTCCTGGCTCCGCCCCCCGCTCCAACCCCTCGTCTCGTCCCGCCCGCTCCCGGAGCCATGCGGAGAACCTCAGGCGTCCCTGCGCCATGCGCACCACTTGTTCCTCCCGCCTCGTTCTGGTGGAGGCCACGCCCTTAGAGGGGTCTATCTATCCATGTCGAGAGCAGTGCGCATGTGCTGTCAGCGGCACGAGCAGCGTGAAGCCGCCATTTTGGACACGCCTCCCTCGCGCGCAGGCGCATTCGAAACAACGGTGGCGAGCAGGTTCGTTGCAGCCGGCGCCTAGATGCTCTGTTCCGCCGCGCCGGGTTCCCCGCAGTCTGTCCGGCGCGCTGACACGGTACTCAGCCCCAGTGAGCCGCCCGGTATCCTCCGCCGTTACCGGGGAGACAGCCCCGGCTTCTGCTCGCAGCACAGCGCTCAGGTATCGTTCCGCGGGGCGGGGTAATAGCGCCGGGCGACGCGTCACATTCGCGTATCCCTCGAGGGCGGGCGGTTGAGACGATTTACCCAGTCCGGTATCCCTCGCGGGTAGTTAGTTCGGGCTTCTCTTACCTGGGGATATAATCCTGCGTCGGGTGTGTGGTGCTGCGGCCTCTTCCGCCGCCGCTGAGCCGCGCAGGCATGCTAGGTGGGTCCCTCGCGGTGCGCACATCCCTTCCATCCGTTCCATTTGATATAGCGCCTCGTAATCGCTCCTGCGGCGGTGAGGGCCGCCGTGCCCTGTATCCCTCCGCGGGCTGCACAGTTCTGGGGAGGTGATGCGTCCATCTCTGCTGCATCCTGGCATGGCCGTTATAGCTCTGGGGTGGATATCTGCACCCTCCATCTGTATCCCTCCGCAGGCCAGACTAGCCCCGGCGTGACCCCTCCCCCATATCCGCTCGTTGGGCTGTAACAGCCCCGGGTCGGTCCCTTATAGCTCCCAGCCGGCACCTCACACCCTCCTGTATTCCCTCACGGTCCCTATAGCTCCAAGCCCGGCACTCAATCCTCCTGTATCCCTCACGGTCCTATAGCTCCCAGCCCGGCACCTCACACCCTCCTGTATCCCGCCACGGTACCCTATAGCTCTCCAGCCCGGCACCTCACATCCTCCTGTATCAACCTCTCCACGGTCCTAGTAGCTCCCAGCCCGGCACCTCACATCCTCCTGTATCCCTCCACGTCCTATAGCTCCAGCCGGCACTCACATCCCTCTGTTATCCCTCCACGGTCCACTATAGCTCCCAGCCGGCACCATTCACATCCTCACTGGGTATCCCTCCCGGTCCTATAGCTCCCAGCCCGGCACTCTCACTCCTCCTGTATCCTCCACGGGTCCTATAGCTCCCAGCCTGGCACCACATCCCCTCCTGTAATCCCTCCACGGTCCATATAGCTCCCAGCCGGCACCTCATATCACTCGTGATCCCCTCCACGGTCGCACTATAAGCTCCCACCCCTCGGCACCGTCACAGCTCTCCTGTATCCCTCCACGGTCCATATAGCTCCCAGCCTGGCAGCTCACATCCCTCCTGTATCCCTCCACGGTCCATATAGCTCCCAGCCCGGCACCTCACAGCTCTCCTGTATCTCTCCACGGTCCATATAGCTTCCAGCCTGGCACCTCACAGCTCTCCTGTATCCCTCCACGGTCCCTATAGCTCCCAGCCTGGCACCTCATATCCCTCCACAGGCCACGTAGCCCCAGAAGTGATGCCCCCCCATATCCGTCTGTGGGCGGTATAACCCAGGGGGCGGTCATTGCCTGCCCCCATATTCCTCCGCAGGCCATGTAACCCCATAACATCTTATCCCTCCGCAGGGTATGTAATCCCAGTGGTGCTCCCCTCGGGGTGGGATCATAACCCCAGAATCCCTCAGCTGAGGAGGACTTATCGCAGCAACCTCCTGCCCCGTATCCATCCACAGGGCTGGTACCCCCTGGGTCTGATAACACCCCAGCGCTTTAAGAGCAGGTTAAATATTTCTCCACCACGTGGGCTAATAGTTCCCCACACAGGGGCTGGGACTAGGGGTGCGGCTTGACGTGGTTTCCAGCATATTCAGGGTTCGGAGTTTGGTTCAATGGCTATCGGCCCCCCTCTGCCCCCACTCATGCATCTTGTCAACTCTTCTCCATGGTATCCCTCCACCATGCTGGAAAAGTAGTCCCGTGGCCTGCTGCTGCGCAGGTTAGGTAGTTTTCTGTGCTGGTTTGCTCCTCCACTGGGCTGGGTAAATAGTCCCTGGTGGTTCACCACCTCTCCAGTATCCCTCCACCCTTCTGTGCTAGTGTCCTTCTGCCAGGAAGGATAAATAGTGCAGAGAAAATAGGCCCTGTCTTCCCCACCGTGTCTTTGTCTTACTGGTTAAATAACCCCGGTGTGCTTCCACCATGTCGAGTAAATAGACCCCAGTGATGGTGTCTCTTCTGTGATATCCCTCCGCAGTGTGGAGAAATAGTCCCCAAGAGTGTGCCTCACACATGTAGGTATCCATCTGCCATACCAGGGAAATAGTCCCTAACGCCCTCTTTGTATGGTATCTCTCCACCCCACTGGGGAAATAATGCCCTGGTGCTGTCACATTCTCCTCCTCCTCACCCCTGCGCCGTGTCCCTCCGCCACAGCGCTGGGCTTGACGTGACTCTCGCCCCCCCGCAGGCGGTGGCCATGTCGGACTCCGGGCACAGCCAGCCCGGCCTGTACGGCCCCGACC
>NW_027425287.1:0-9175 GCF_003597395.2 Chelonoidis abingdonii
CAGCTGTTAGACCATAACAACGGCCAGACTGGGTCAGGCCAATGGTCCATCTAACCCGCTATCCTGTCTCTGACAGTGCCAGAGCTTCAGAAGGAAGGAACAGGCCAGGGCAATTTATCCAGCGATCCATCCCCTGTCATCCAGTCCCAGCTCCCGGCAGACAGAGGTTTAGGACACACAGAGCACAGGACTGAGTCCCGGACCATCTTGAACCCAGTTTTACTTTTGGCCTTCACAGCATCCCTGAGCAGTGAGTTCCACTGGTTGTCGGTGCGTTGGGTGAAGAACTATTTCCTTCTGTTTGTTTTAAACCTCCTGGCCGTTCATTTCATTGGGCCACTCCTCACCCTTGTAAATAACCTTCCCAATTCACCTTCTCCACATCCTTCATGACTTTACAGACCTCAATCATATCCCCTCCCCCCTTAGTCATCTCTCTTCTAAGCTAAACGGTCCCAGTCTTTTTGGCCTGCCCCCTGTCCTGTCTGGATTTATATCTGTCTCCAACTGTGACAAAGGGGGTAATTTTTGGCAATATTTTCATGATGCTGGCACATGCCTCAGTTTTCCCTCTGGACTTGACAGTGATACCCAGTGGGAGGGGAAAAGGGGGAAGGCTCCTATAAGGCAGTTGACTGCCAAGTGTCCCTGCAAATCCTGGCTCAGGTGCATCGCTCCCCAAAGGGTGGACAAGCCTCTACCAGGCGTCTCTCTCATCTGCCATTGCTGGGCAGAGCTTAGGAGGTGAAGAGGGAGGGCAGGGGTGCAGAGGCTCAATCCATGTGGCAGGGAGATTGTGTGGCCGACCCTGAAGGACGTGTGGTCCCCTCAGGGGTCTGGCACATGGAAGAGGTTCCTCCAAATGACTGTTGAGAAGCTGGGGGTAGCCCCAAGCCTGGGAGTCGGTGGCACAAGCCCAGGGAGCCCCTTGGCATCCTTTCAGCTCGGCCCAGGGTGCCCAGCAGATCCATGGTGTGCAGGGGGAAATCAATCCAGCCCCACGTCGCCACTGGGGATTATTTCCACAAACCTTTGCAGAAGGGGCCCTGCCCCATGCAGGCTCACAGGGGATGTCAGAGCCACTCGGATGTGGCTGGTGCCCTGCACCATTTCCTGCCACACCAGAGGGGCTGAGAGGTGACATGGGCTCAGGCCGCTATTCCCTGCCTGCGTCTCTTCGGTGGCATTGGCAGAGGATGGGGCCAGGGGCTGAGCCAAGAATCCAGCTCCTCACCCAGCGGAACCGGCTCGGCATGGCGCCAGCTCTCCTCTTGGCATTTGTTAGCTGACCTCCCCCTGTCCTGAGCAGCCCATCCCCATAACCCCCATCCCTCCCCCTCCAGATTCTCCCCCATCCGGGTCCCATGCAGGCCACAGTGATGCCTCGCCTTCCAGCAGGGTAAGAGCTGGCAAGTGTGAAAACTTGGGGCATTGGGAGGGTATAGTTGCTTATATAAGGCCAAGCCCCTAACATCGCGTTGGCTATTAAAGAGTCTGGTGGGGTTACTGTAGAGTCTAGCTATATACCCGAATGCACTGTTGGCCCTTAACACTGTGGTTTGCCATCTTGGCGCAGCTGTGTGAGGCCCAGCCCCTCCATGCAGCTGCATCTCCAGAATCCTCTTTGGGGTCTGCACAGCAGCCTCGCTGGAGAACAGGGCCGGGGGCAGTTGCGCAGCGGCAAAAGGAGCAGAACATCAGGTGGCCCTACGCCGGCAGCTCCTCCGGTGTGAATATCGCCCCTAGCCCTGCCTCCAGCACAGTCCTCCGGCAGGGCTGCCTACAGACCCCAGAAAGGAGATGCTGACGCAGCTGCATGGACAGGCTGGGGGCTGTACAACCACACCAGAGGAGCTGTGCCAGATAGCCCCACGCTGTGCTCCTTTTGTGTCTTTCCAAAAGTTTTTGGTACACCGTAATGGCTATAAATAGCTCACTGGTGTGGTGTACCGGACTGTACCACCTGGACCCATCCTTCTTCTCTCCTCTATGGTGGGAATTCTGATTGGCCTCCTGCCCTTCACAGCGTCCCTGATCCAGCCACTCTTCCCTTGCTCTGCATCCCCTGGCTTCGGAGGTCAGCCTAGATGATCACAACGGTCCCATCAGGCCTGGAAATCTGAGCCCTGCTGGCCAGACAAGGGGAGAGTAGCGGGGATGGAAAGCCTCTGGGGAGTGATTGGGGGACCGGAGGCTGGGACGAGAGGGAGACAATGGTACAGGATGGTGAGTGGGACGGTGCTGGGGTTTGCTCCTCAAAGAAGAGCAGAATGGTGTCTGCTGGGAATCATGTCTCCAGGATGCTGCATCTCAAGGCGGGGATTTGGACGGACAATCTGCAGATCTCTGGGGACACCTTGCCAGGTCTAACCTCTGCTACCTGCTCTTTGCTCCCTAGTCACTGCCTCTGTGGTTACCTACGTCACCCTGCCCCCCCATCAAGGGCTGTGAACCCACAAGGTCCCACCCACCACAGCCAAGACAGACCCTTCATGGCCTCAGAGCCTGGTGAGTATCACCGATGGGATGCCAGATCCTCACAGGCGGGACATCAGTGGCCTCTAAGGAGGCCCACAGGCAGTGCACTGTTACCAGATTTGCCTGTTACTTTGGAGTATGCTCATTTAATCGGGTTACTTTTCTGGCGAGTGGGGATATTTCTGTACTTTTATCAATGTACTGCTTGTGTCACTTGTGTTCTCATGCAGAGCTCTGCTTCTCCCTGCTGCAAGTCCCCTCCCAATGGAGCTGTCCTGCAGGATCTAGGATCCCCAGGGCTGGGTTCTTCCAGCCCCAGAATCTCTCTCTCTCTCTCTCTCTCTCTCACACACACACACACACACACACTCTCTCTCTCTCTCTAACAGAGCAAGTCTGAGTGGACCAAGTCAATCAGCACTTTCAAGCTGACCCCTTATATGCAGGGCTGGTGCGACCATTAGGCGAACTAGGCAGCTGCGTAGGCCGCCAAGTGCTTGGGGGCGGACGAAAGTGCACTCTGGGGCGGTGGTGAGGTGGAGGTGAGCTGGGGTAGGGGGCGCGGGGAGGGCCGCCTACAGCAAGTAAGAGAGGGGGCAGGACACAGGGGAACCGCTCCCCTCCTCCCCGAGCACGCTGCCCCCGCTCTGCTTCTCTCCCTCCCGGGCTTGCGGAACCAAACAGCTGATTGGCGCCCCAAACCTGGGAGGCGGGAGAAGTGGAGCAGTGACAGCGTGCTTGGGGAGGAATTGGGGCAGAGGTGAGCTGGGTGGGGAGCTGCCGCATGGCTCCCTGGGCCGGGGGAGATGGGGAGCTGCCACGGGCGGGGGGGCACCTCAGGGTGGAGGGGGGGTGGGGCGCTGCCGCAGGGCTCGGGGAGAGGGGAGGGCGCCAGGTGGAAGTTTCGCCTAGGGCACGAAACATCCTTGCACCAGCCCTGCTTGTATGCTCTTGGGCTCCACGGACTGGGTCAAGCAGCACTTTCAAGCTGTTACCCTTATGCATCCCAGATTCAGCCCGTCCCCATTCCCACTCTCACAACACAATTGTACTGGCAGTAACCTACTTGTTGAGCAAACCCCACAGTATTTTGGGCGCTGCAGGGAACTTTAGCTCAGGTAAAAGAAGCGTTGCTGTAGAGTGAATGGGGGAAGCTAAAAACACAAAAGAGTAAAGTTCAGCAAGAGAGAGAGAAGCAACCAACTTAACCAGAAAAGTTATTTATTGAATATTGGTGATAACGACACAAGGAGCATAAACCAACATAACCTTTAGTAATGTATGTTCATACCTAAGGTGGAAAGGAAAACAGAGGGCGGGGGATCTCACCCACTCCATGAGGCTTGAACTGGTCGGGTTTCCCAGGTGATGGTGGTCGCTCAAGGTCCTGAGTGCTGGAGACAGGCAGAGCTCCCAGCATGACCAGTCAGGAGAAGATGGCGTCCCAATGGAACTGATGCCTAGTTTGGATCTAAGCACAGAACACTGACTGGACTGTGGGGAGGGTTTTTGTAGAGATACAACATTGGTTGAGGGGAGACACTAGATTTGTTTATGGGTGAACTAATAACTCCAGGGTTTGTTTTAGGCTAGACAATAGGAGCTGATCACTCTTGGCTATGGGTGGGGTTTTCTTCCAAGGAGCTCACAATGCAGCTAGGCTCTTTCAGTATTTTGGATACCAATCAAGGATTCATTGCTAGATTTGGTCTGATAACCGCTGAGCTGGGTGTGGGCAGGTTCATTAACATCTACAACAGAGATTCCCATGATGCTGTGCTTTCCTGCCTTTCTGGTCCCAGAGTTCAGTGCGGTTCTGTTCTTCATTCTCTGTGCTAATCCCTGTCCCATCTTACATGTAGGTGAGGCTAGGGGAGTGGTCTCTGCTCTCCACTCTGTATGCTAATGGCGATGTCTAATCTTGTCACCCTTGTGACAATGCCCTTCACTGTTCTCTGCAAGCATTTTCTCTGATCGGTTTTGGTTCAAGCAGAGGCTGGGGGTTGGGGGGGAGGAGTGTCTTTCATGAGTCAGACAAACTAGATACTGCGCCCTGGTTCCCCCAGAACACAGAGCTGACTGGTACCAGCACTCACACCAGGACGGCACTAGGGATGCCGGCTCCCTGGGGACACCCCAAGCCAGATGGAAAGTCATATCCAAGGAACACAAAGTCCATCCCTGGAGCTGCCCACACAGAGGGATTGTGCGTGCGAGGACACAAGGGCCTTGGTGCTGGGGTGTGACGTTCAGTCCATGAGAAGGGTCTGGCCGTGAGACCACTGCTCCCAGCAGATGTCGGGGTTCTCAGAGCAGGATCTACAGCACGACCAGTGAAGGGGAAAATAGTCCACAGAGCCTGAGCTCTCCACCCCTCCCGCACCGTAGCAGAAAGGTGCCCATTTTCTGGCAGTGACTCATGACCAGCCACCCAACAATCCCAGAGGATTGAATCTGTGCGAGGCTCCCCACCAGTTTAACCCTTTCCCCCTACAGGGCAGGGGCAAAGCCAAGGGGTTCACCCCCAACACCTCAGGACACTGTGATGGAAAATGAGCATCTCTGGTCTCCACCAGGAGCCTTCTGCCCTGTCCCTGGCTGCAGAGGGGCGGACTCAGGGGGCCCCATATGGCGAGGCTGGAAGCACGGGCCAGGAGATGAAGAGACCCACAGGGTCTGTCTGTGCCCAGCAGCCCCAGGCAAGAGTCTGCTCACCCAGGCCCCTGCCCCAGGCTGGGAACAGCCCACGCAAGGTCTGTGGTGAGAGCAGCCAGCTCCAGTGAGAGACAGGAAGAGGGGGAGGGGACAAGAGGCAGCAACAGCCTATCCCCCCACACACACACATACACCCAGCCAGCAACTCCCCCACCCAGGGGCCCTTTGGGAACCAGCCCCCTCTAGAGGGGAAACGCCCCGTGCCCACTTCCCACCCCCTGAGTCAGCCAGGCCCTCCCCTTCCAACAACACGCTCAGACCCCCGTTCACAGACCAGGGGATGATCTGCAGCCAGGCTGTAAGAAAGGAGACAAGAGGGGGTAAGAGCTCCAGTGTGGGACGGGTGATGGGGGGCAGGATTGAGGGGTGTGGGGCAAATGACTCCGAATTGGATTTACAGACCATCCCAGTCTGTTACGGGGAGCAAGGGGAAAGAAAGAAAGAAAGAAAGAAAGAAAGAAAGTTAGTTTGTCACAGAGTCACTGGGGCGATGCTCCGGAACTGCTCCCTGTGAAGATATTCAGGACTCGGGGGAACCTCCTCTCTCTGACACTGTCTCCAGGGCAAGAAGCTTACACAGCTTTGACCTTCCTGGGTCTGACCTCGGAGCATTCAGCAGCCCCTGCCCCACCAAGCGCTTCCCACAGAGTTCAGCTGAGCCGGCTGCAGGCTCTGGGCGCCTGGTGCTGTACTTTCCCCTCTAAGGGGCGCTAGCTTCACCCCTCAACAACAAGCCCCACCCCTAACTTCACACCATGTCCCATGTATCTCTGAACCCCACCAATATCAGGTCCCACCCTGGAGCTGGGGTATCAGGGTCACCACTGACTGGGATGGGGCAGCCACATGCCCCTGCCCCCAACACAGACAGCCCCCCGCCCCCCTGAGCCAGCCAGTCCCTGCCCTGGGGCCCCCCTTAGAGGGGACAGTACAGGGGGAACTAGCAGGAGGTCTCCTCCCCAGCACCAGGCGCCCAGAGCCTGCAGCCGGCTCAGCTGAACTCTGTGGCTTGAGGTCGGCTTTCAGCTCAGCCGCGGGCGGGTCACTGCTCCAGTAACAGCCACATCCCCTCAGCCCGGCCTCAGCATGTCCCCAGGATGGAGACTGCACCGGCCACAGTCTGGCCTCTGGGCCCCAAACAGCAGCTCCTGGAAACGCTGCAGGAAGTGGAGAGAGGGGCTGGACTGAGACCCTGCCCGGCGCTTCAGGGCGAAGGGCTGGGGAGGCTCAGCAGGGGGCGCCGTGCTGTGGAGAGTGTGGTAGAGGGCTCAGCAGGGGGCAGTTCCCCCCTGGAGTCAGTGCTGCCCTCAGTGCCACAGTGTGGCACTAGGGGGTGCTGCCTGTTACCCTTGAATGAGGGGACCCTAGGCAGTGTCGCTCTGCGGCTGTTCCCCAGCCGCCCCACCCCAAAACTGGCTGCATCTTAGCCCCAGGTGGGCCATCACGGGTGGCGTTATGTGTGGCTGTTCCCTAGCCACCCCACCCCAAAACTGGCTGCATCTTAGCCCCAGGTGGGCCATCACATGTGGCGTTATGTGTGGCTGTCCCCTAGCCGCCCCACCCCAGAGCTAACTGCATTTCCAGGATACATGATGCAACAGGATTGTCCCCTTCCCCCAACCACCCACAAAGGCCTCTCTGCTCTTACTGGCACTGTCAGTGCAGGCAGTGCAGAGGGGCTGGTAGCTGCAAGGCATGCTGGGAGCCCCAAGGCTGGGCCGTGGTCAGCCTGGCTCTGAGACCGCAGCGCTTGACGCCTCAATGCTGGGGCGGGGTGGTGGCTGCATCCCTCTGCATTTTGCTACACTGGGGCCCTGACTGCAGTCAGCAGAGAGGCAGTCTCATCCAGTTCAACCCAGTATGGAGCTAACTGGCCTTCTCCCAGTGCTGGGTGAGTAACCCCCCACAACCTGGCTTCAGCCCCTGCTTTGGTTCCCCCTTCCCCTCTGCCCCTCTCCTTTGGTCCCTGCCTCGTTCCCCCCTTCCCCTCTGCCTCCTCCTTTGGCCCCTGCCTTGTTCCCCCCTTCCCCTCCACCCTCCTCTTTCAGCCCCTGCCTCATTCGTTCTCTGCTCTGTCTCACTCTGCAAATTGTCTTTGTCCTCTGCCCCCCACTTTCATTCTCTCTCTCCACCTCTTCCTCGCACTCCTCCCTGCACCCTGACCAATTCACTCTTTCTCTGTGTCCTCTTCCTTCTGCTCGCTTTCTGTCCCCCAAACTAGGACTCGGTGAGGGCTGCAAAATGACTCTTTCCTGGGATCTTCATGCTTTGAGTGTTGCTGATAAGACTCTAAGAAGCTTGACCGGATTGTGTCCACAAAACAATAACTAAATCCCACACAACCTCCGCACGCCTCCTCTTTCCTGTCTCATCCCCTCTGTGTCTGTTCTTTCTCTCCCAGTCACCCTCTGCCTCGCTCCTTTGGCCTGTCTCCTTCCCTCTGTATCTGTTCTTTCTCTCCTTTTGTCACAGAGTCACTAGGGCGATGCTCTGGAACTGCTCCCTACCAAGCTATTCAGGACTCTGGGGGAGCCTCCTCTCTCGGAGCAGCTTTGACCTTCCTGGGTCTGACTTCGGAGCATTCAGCATCCCTGTCCCCCCGGGCGCGTCCCGCAGCGAGTCCGCCCAGGCGGGGTCCTGGGGGAGCCAGAGGGCCCTGCCCCCTGACTCTGCAGTCAGATGTGACTCTCAGCCAGTGTAAAACAGAAGGTTTATCAGTTGACAGGAACACAGCGTAGAACAGAGCTTGTTAGCACAGAAATCAGTGACTTTCAGCCGAGTCCATTTTGGGGGAAAGGGAGCTCATAATCAGGGCTCAGGTCCTTCCCCTGTGCCCCAAGCCAGCCGAGACTGACCCGCTTCCAGCTGCCTGGCGCCTGCTGTGATGGGTTGGATCACAGAAACTCCCTTGGGAACTGCCACCTGATGTGCTGAGTCCACCTCTGAGCCCGTTTTCCCTGCAGCTTGGGACTTCAGTGCCCTGCCTGGTTGTGCCAGACCATGGGCAGAGCTCGTGACTTGGCTCCTTCCACACAAGTGGACTTGGCTGGTGAAAATCACTGATTTCTGTGCTAACAAGCTTGTTCTGCGCTGTGTTCCTTCGACTGAAAACCTTCTTTTACGCTGACTGAGAGTGATGTCTGACTGCGGAGTTGGGGGCAGCCCTCAGGAATGGGTTCCACCAGATGGATGACTGCGGAAGCGCACAGTGGGAAGGGATCCCGAAATGCTCGGGGTCAGACCCAGGAAGTGGAGCTAGTGAGCTTTTGCCCGGAGCCAGTCTGCTCTGAGAGAGGAGGCTCCCAGAGTCGTGCCTGGATTTCAGGTGAGCAGTTCCGAGCATGCCCTGGGACACTGTGACAGGTATATAAGATACGTTATGCTGGTAGAGTTAAGGTTTAGGGCTTATATTTATGTTATGGTTAGGGCTATAGTTCAAGGATAGGGGGATGGATGGGAGAGTTAGGTTAGGGTTTATATTTTGGTATGGTTAAAGCATAGTTAGGATACCGTTAGGTCCCTAATCTCAGCATGTTCTGGTAGCGTGTCAGAGATGGAGAAGATGTTGGGGGGGCTTCGTTCTTTCTTGCCCCTGTAAGCGGCTACCACCGTCCGCGTTATAGACCGAGCACCACTTGTAGGATTGACCGTCACGCAACAGCCCGAGTAGGTTGGAGCAATGGACAGCCAGGAAGAGATGGAGAGAGAGCGAGAGAGAAGAAATCAGTAACAGCGGGGAAGGCCCTGGTTGAGAGATGGGAGAACACCCTAAAGCGAGTGAGAACTGATGAGAGAGAGGGGTCGGTGCTATGGACGGCCCCCCGTTCGTGAACAGGAAACATTTCCTTCTTGATCGCGAATGGACTGAATGCACCGTTTTTCTTATACAGAACTAGACAAGATCCCCTTTCGATCTAGAAGCAAAGACAGTCCATCTCCCCAGTTAGAATGTTGGAAACAATGTGCCTGCCCCATCTAGATT
>NW_027425287.1:10140-13376 GCF_003597395.2 Chelonoidis abingdonii
CCCCGGGCCCCAAGCCAGCCGAGACTGACTCGCTTCCAGCCCCCCGCCTGGCCCTGCCCGTTGCTCCTCCTCCAGCCTTTGTCTCGCTTCAGGGGCAAGAGTCACCTGGTCACTTTCCCCTCCTGGGTGTCAGGTTACGCATTCATGCAGGCAGCTGGAGCAGCCCCTGCAAAAGTCACACACCTCTATTCCCACTACCTAGACATTGGTGCAATGCACAGGGAAACTGAGGCACACGCAACATTCATGCAATACAGTAAGACTCACATAGGCTCACATACAACAGAACAAGGGAAAATCCCCACTTCATCACATCTCTCCCCCCTTCGAGACCGGACTGAGTGGGGTCACTTTAGCCAGTGACCTGGGCAAGTTCAGGCCTCCCTCTCCGGGACAAACATCAGCTATAACATTTGCCCACCACTGAATGTGGACCACCTCCATCTCACACTCCTGGGAGGACAGACTCCACCTCAGGGGCTTGGCATTGGCCCCTCTCCTGTGGTGCAGCCACAGCAGGGTGAGTGCTGTGGGTACACAGTGAAGCGCCACCCAAATAGATCTGGCTGCAGCCTTTTAAGAGCCCAGTGCAACTCATCTAGGATCTCATCAGGCCTAGGTGTGAGCAGGCACCAGACACGGTGATGGCATTGAGCTTCCGATAGGCCACACAGAATCGGATCAACTCATCTTTCCTGGGGACCAGCCCCAGGGCTGGTGGGTGGCTGGATCACCCCTAAAGCCAGCAGGTCTCTGACCTTTCCCTCCAGGGCCTGGGCTGTGTTCCCAGTTACTCTGAATGGGGATCACCTGAGGGGAGGGCCGGCTCCCGGCTCCACCCAGTGGACAGCTCGGTTAGTGAGCCCAGGCTCGTTGGAAAACAGCTGTTGGTACCAATGCAGCGTCTCTCTGATCGCTGTCTGCTGGGCAGAGGTTAGCTGGTCAGAGAGGGGAACTGATTCCAGCAAGGGGCCGGCTCCTGTCTCGGGGAAGAGACCCACCAGGGGATCTTCCCCCTTCTCCCACTGGCCCCACATGCCCAGTACCGGCCTCTCCCTGTCAGTGTTCGGCTCCATCACGTTGACCTGGTCCCCTCAGTGGCTGCGAGCCTGGGGGCAGTTCCAGCACTTCGTTCTCCTCATCCAGCTGCTTGATGACCTTGAAGGGCCCATCCCAGGCAGCTTGCGGCTTATTGTTCCTCACCGGGATGAGAACCCTCAGCTGGTCCCCGGTGCCATAGGCTGAGCAGTTGTACCAAACCCTCTGCCTCCTTTGGGCCCTGGCTAGGTTCTCCCTGGCTGGATCCATGAACTCAGCGAGCTTTTCCGGGAAAGTCAGCACATGCTCCACCACTGATTCTCCATCGGGGGAGCCTTCCCCTCCCATCCGTCCCTCCCCAAGCCCAGGGCCACCTTCTGAAAAGGCTCCTCTATGACAGGCAGGTGTCCCAAGGCTACTTTGCCCTTGTCCCGGCCCATTTGCTCCTCTGGACAAGGCAGCCCTGGCAGCTGTGTCAGCCGGCTGCAGTTCCCCACACTCAGCTGGGGTCTCCGATCCCCCTGGACTCAACTTCGCCCCTGCTGTCCCAGTGAGGGCAGGCAGAGAGCCCGCTGCTTTGCTCACAGCACCAGAGCCAGCAGCCACCTCCCTGTGTGCAGGGTGGTGGGGAGCATCTCTCTGTCCCACCCAGCCCCAGGTCTCTGGTTACAGGCAGGCAGGTGTCCTGAGCCCTGCAGCTCCTCCCACCCCCCCCCCTCCCGGTCAGCCAGGTCATCTGCATTTTCACTGACAGCTTCAGTCTCAGCTGATTGGTTCCCTGGATTCAGATTCAAACCCTCGGCCTTTACAGGAGCAGGACCTGGATCCTGTCCCAAAGAGACACAGTTACCCCCCAACAGGACCTCACAGCCGATATCCTGGAGAACCTCAATGACCAGCTAGTCCGACCCCTCCTGCATCTGCACAGGGATCCAGGCCAGAGGCAGAGCGATGGGCTTCACCCCTTGGAGCTTCGCCCAGGTCAGCCAGCCCCTCAGCATCTGGTGAGGCCGCACCACCCGGGCCTGACAACACTTCTCTCTGTCCCAGGGTCTCGCCACCCCAGGAATGTCTCACCATTGACCATCACCTTCCGCTCCGACTGGGGGTCCGAGGGGCCTGAGCCCAGCAGATTCCATGCAGACATATATGCTGGGGCCAGGAGTGGGAGCCAGTCGGCCACCCCGCCCATCTGGCTAAAGAGCTGTATGCCCTGGGACCCAGGAAGGGGGCTAGATACCGGAGCCTTTCCACAGGGCCAGTCTGGTTCCAATTGCCAGCTTCCCGAAGGCCGCGAGATGGGCATCTATAGTCCCTGCCCCCTCCTTAACCTGGGGAAGAAACTTAGTGTCATAAGAACATAAGAACTGGGTGAGACCAAAGGGGAAATCCCCACTTTGTCACACCTCGTCACTCTCTGAACCCCTCCTTCGGTCCTGTCTTGCCCCTTCTCTGTCTGTTCTTTCTCTCCTAGTCACCCTCTGCACCCCTCCTTCGGCCCCTGTCTCCTTCCCTCTGTGCCTGTTCTTTCTCCTCTTGTCACCCACCCAACCATTCTCTGTGTCCATCCCCTACCCATCCTGCTCCCATCCCCCCACCCTTCTCTGAGTCCAGCCCCGGCCCATCCTCCAACCCTCCATGTCCAGCCTTGCCCCATCTGCCGACTCTCCTCCACATCTAGCCCCACCTCCCTCTACCAACCCTCCTCCTTGTCCAGCCATGACCCATCTGCCGACCCCTCACCATGTCCAGCCCCGGCATCCACTGAATCAATTTTTCTTTATTTCTTTCCCCTCCTCCCCATAACACAAGGGGATAGATTATAAATCCAGTATCCAGAGTGCTTTGCCCCACACCCCTCACTCCTGGGCCTTATCACCTATCCCACCCCAGAGCTCTCACCCCCCTCTTGTCTCCTCTCTTACAGCCTGGCTGCAGATCCTCCCCCGGCTGGTGTCCTCCAACAGGAATGAGGGACCCAGTTCATCCCCTGGTCTGTGCAGGGGGGTCTGTGGGTGTCGTTGTTGGAAGGGGGGACTGGCTGGCTCAGGGGGGTAGGGAACGGGGCATGGGGCCTTTCCCCTCTAGCGGGCACCAGCTCCAATATGACCCCATAGGGAGAATGGGTTGACTAGGGGGTGCCATCTCTTGTCCTCTCCCCTCATTTCTCGTGTCTCCCTCGAGCTGTCTGTTCTGAC
>NW_027425288.1:0-1413 GCF_003597395.2 Chelonoidis abingdonii
ATGGGAATGGTGGTGCAGGGACACATAGGGACAGGCGAAGGGGAGTGCAGGGATACACAGGTACAGGGGCAGATGTGTCTGACTGAATGAGAGAGACTATAGATCAGCCAGGGTCTGCATGGGGGATGCTCTCCAATTCCCTAACAATCCCTCCAAAAAACCCTGTTCCATACTTCTCCCAGCCACAGCCAACAATCCTCCAGGTTCACTCTCAGACTGCTTCCGAGCAATTACTTCGCTCTCCCTCTGCTCCTCCATTACCCCTGACTCCCCCAAGCCTTCTCACTGCTTATGAGGGGGGTGGGAAATAGACTTCTGTATTGTAGTTTAAACGAATGATTATTCAAAGTTCTGTATTAATGTGTGTAGGAAGGAATGTATTTATTAAAAACATTTCTTGGATCTTATTTTTTGTCTGTTTTATTACAGACGTACTTGCTGGCAGGTATTTTGAAATGAAGTACCATAATAATTGAAATTGATGTGATTATATTTTGTTGTTTTGATTAATAAAATATGCAGAATTTTAAGTTATTGTGTGCAGAATTTTACATTTTTTCATGCAGATTTCCCCCAGGAGTATTACTGTGTAGACATTCGGGCTCAGGCTGCAGCTTGAGCTCTGGGATCCTCCATCCTCACTGGATCCTAGAGCCTGGGTTCCAGCCTGAGCCAGAATGTTTACATTGCAATCAAACAGCCCCATAGCCTGAACCCCCAAGTCAGTTGGCACGGGCCAGCTGTGGATTTTTAATTGCAGTGTAGATATACCCTTACGGGCTAAACCAGGGGTCTCAAACTCAAATAACCACAAGAGGGCTAGTTCATTGGCCCAAGGCCGCATCACTGGCACACACCCCTTGCTGCTGCCGGCCCTGCCCCCACTCCACCCCTTCCTTGAGGCCCTGCCTCTTCCCACCCCTTCCCTGCCCCCAGTCCAACTCCTTTCCTGAAGTCCCCACCCCAACTCCACCCCCTCCCTGCCCCCAAAGGGTGCATGAGGGGTGTGGCAGGGGCTCAGAGCAGGGAGTTGGGGTGCAGGCAGGGGGCGCAGGGTGCAGAAGGGGTGTGGGATGCAAGCAGGGGGCTCAGGGCAGGGAGTTGGGGTGCAGGAGTGGTGTGGAATGCGGGAGGGGGCTCAGGGCAGAGGGTTGGGGTGCAGCAGGGGGCTGAGGTTCAGGCAGGGGGCTCAGGGCAGGGAGTTGGGGTGCAACAGGGGGTTGGGGTACAGGCAAGGGGCTCAGGGCAGGAAATTGGGGTGCAGAAGGGGTATGGGATGCAGCAGGGGGCTCGGCACAGGGTTGGGGTGTGGGGTGCAACAGGGGGCTCAGGGCAGAGGGCTGGGGTGCAGCAGGGGGCTGAGGTTCAGGCAGGGGGCTCAGGGCAGGGAGTTGGGGTGCAACAGGGGGTTGG
>NW_027425288.1:4360-7930 GCF_003597395.2 Chelonoidis abingdonii
CGCATCAAACAAGAAGATGTATTCCCCTAGTCAGCAAGGAGCCCCATCCTGGCAGTATAGCTCCCAGTTTTGCCCTCCTCCCCCCACTACAGAAGATGAGGACAATTGAAGAGAGGGCGCAAGATGACTGGGGTCGGGCAATGATTTATGAGGAGAGATGAGGAATTGGCTTGTTTAGTCTGCAAAGAGAGAGTGAGAGGATTGATAGCAGCACCACTACTGAAGGGGGTTCAAGAGGATGGAGCTAGGCTGTCTCACATGGTGGCAGATGACAGAACAAGACGTATGGTCTCAGTTTGCAGGGGCGAGGTTAGGAGGTTGGATATTAGGAAACACTTTTTCACTAGGAGGGTGGTGAAGCACTGGAATGGGTTACCTAGGGAGGTGGTGGAATCTCCATCCTCAGAGGTTTTTAAGGCCCAGCTTGACAGAGCCCTGGCAGAGATGATTTAGTTGGGGTTGGTCCTGCTTTGGTCAGAGGGTTGAACTAGGTGACCTCCTGAGGTCTATTCCAACCCTAATCTTCTATGATTCTATGCAGTACACTAGCATCAGAACTTGGGATCAGAGCTCTGTTTTGTTTGCAAGGAGACTGCATGTTTTCTATGAGGAGACTGCAGCGGAAGCTCGAACTGTTCTGCAGTTATAGCACAGACAATAAAGCATCTCTAGTTGTGTGCTTTAATCATGGTAATTGCGTAGTGAACTTAACGCTTGATCCCTTTTGGAAGGTCAGCTGCTTCATCTGCAGACCTCACCCTTGCCATTGATCAGGGCTGGAACCTCAGTCCCCGAGACAAGAGCATTTATGTTCTAGAGCAGGGGTCAGCAGCCTGTCAGAAGTAGTGTGCGGAGTCTTCATTTATTCACTCTAATTTAAGGTTTTGCATGCTGGTAATACATTTTAACATTTTTAGAAGGTCTCTTTCTAGAAGTCTATAATAGATAACTAACCTATTGTTGTATGTAAAGTAAATAAGGTTTTCAAAATGTTTAAGCTTCATTTAAAATTAAATTAAAATGCAGAGCCAGGACCCGGACAGTGTGAGTGCAACTGAAAATCAGCTTGCATGCTGCCTTCGGCACAGGTGCCGTAGGTTTCCTACCCCTGTTCTAGAGCATAGTACTTCTCGGTTTTCTGTTTTCTGCCTCCCGTTTGGCTTTTCCCCTCCAAGTGCCGTCCCTTCCCTCCCTTGCAGCTGCCAGCTTACACCAGTCTCTGCCTAGGAAGGTCAGAGAGCAGTGTGCTCTGAAGGGATTTGGAGTGGAGCACCATGTCTCCATAGGGTATCAGTATGCAGGGAATTGCTTTGAGTGCTCTTTTCTCAAGCGGGCAGAAGCTGCATTGCTGCCTGGACCTTGGCATCTTTACAGAGACCAGCCTAGCTGAGTATCAGAGGGGTAGCTGTGTTAGTCTGTATCCACAAAAACATCGAGGAGTCCAGTGGCATGTTAAAGACTATCAGATTTATTTGGGCATAAGCTTTCGTGGGTAAAAAACCCACTTCTTCAGATGCATGGAGAAGAATAGCTGAAGAATTTCAAGATGTTTGCAAATGAAGTCTGTTAACACATCTTTTTCCACACCCAATGAGATTTGACTGACTTTGTGAAACACCCAAAGCAAATACTCTTCAAATTCCCTTTGACATGTTTGTAACCAGTGTTCAGAGCCACCTCTGTTCCACATTTATGCCACACAAGGGGAAGTGAGGGAGCTATAAAGACTGTAGTTGCTGTTTGCAAAGGTATTCACAAGTGGGAGATCCATTAGTGAGTTATTCTGTCAGTCTAAACTCATGGCAATAAAGGCGTTATAAAAACACGTGATGATATGGGGGTGGCTTACTGCCTCTGTCATGTGTTCAGGTGCCCACAGCACTGATAAGTGAGTTATGCAGAGCTTCCCAAGCAAGCAACTCACCTTCCATCTTGTTTGTGCATATTATATTTGCTTTGGGGGCAGTTTTTCCCCTTTGCAAGACTAGAGGTTAGTACTGAATCAGTTTTGTCATTGATCTAGCTGGAGCTTGTTGATCTTCAAAAGCTTAAAGTGAATTTTTGTAATGGCCGGAAATCTACCGTATTCCAAGGCTTGTAATACAGATGGGGTAGGAGAGGATCATGTATGAGTGTATCATGTGTGTGAAAACTGCATCTGGGCCTCAGTGCTCCCTCTTGTAGAAGAAACCTATGGTGTGGGAAATCCCACTCCAAAAACTTGTCATCAAGTAGAATCTGGAGCTTCCCTTCCAAGGAGAGGGGGTTGTGGCAGCGGGAAGGAGCTGCAGAATGTGAACTCCACAGATGTTCTGGAAAGCAGAATCCAACTGCTTCCCCTCCACTCTACTTTCTAGGGGTCCCCCCACATCAGAAAGGTTCCCTCTGCAGCTGTGTGCTAGCACTGCTCCCCACAGGTGGGATGGTGAGCACAGAGGGGAATTCACAGTGCAAGAAGCACCATTATGTCTGTCAAGGTTCCTTCCCCACTCTGAACATTAGGGTACAGATGTGGGGACCTGCATGGACACTTCTAAGCTTAATTACTAGCTTAGATCCCAGGGTATCACTACCCACCAATCCAGAATTCAAGTGTCTGATCACTCCCTGTCCCCCCAAAACACTTCCCCTCCTGGCAGCCGTTCGAGGAACTTCACCACTTCACCTGAGTGAACACAAGCCAGATCCAAAACCCTTAGGATCCTAAACAAGGAGGAGAGATTAACCCCTCCCCCTTCTTTCCCCCACCCAATCCCTGTGCAGTCCAATCAGTCCTGGATCTAAACAAGGAACAATCAATCATAAAAGGCTTTTCATTAAAGACGAACGGTAAAAATATCTCTGTATATCAGGATGGAAAATACATTTACGAGGGGAATCAGATTCATAGAGCCCATACTAACCCCCTATGGCCTTAGGCTTCAAGTTACAGCAAACAGAGTAAAAATCCTCTCAGGCAAAGAACATTTACAAGTGAAGAACAACATAAGACTTAACGCACCTGCCTGGCTGTTACTTACAAGTTTGAAAACAGGAGGACTGGTTCCAGAAAGATTTGAGAGCTGGCATTGATGTCTGGTCCCTCTGCGTCCCAGATGCGAAACAACCCCAAAAGCACAAGATCGCACAAACAAAAACTTCCCCCCACACGTTTTGAAAGTATCTTGTCCTTATTGGTCCTCTGGTCAGGATGTCAGCCAGGTTCTGGCTTCTAACCCTTACAGGTTAAAAGAACATAACCTTAACCAAGTGTATGGACCATGTCCAAGGTTTCAGTTGGGACCTGCTGGGAAACCATGCTGCCCAAGGCATTGGCATTGAGCGTCCCGCCCTACGTCCTCTCTCTGTGCTGGCTGCCTGCAGACGGTGCTTCGCTTGCTCACGGTCAGGCGCGCTTCCAGGCCCAGACATGCCAGATGTGCTTGTGGCAGCAAGCTGCGAGGAGCGCTCTGCTGGCGCCGCGTGGGGCCAGCAGGCAAGCCTAGTGCCTGCCAGCAGCGTGTGCGGATTATATGCGTAGTACGCTGCGGGCATGGGTGGACCTCCCCAGTCTGGAGACCTCCCAGGCGA
>NW_027425289.1:0-2103 GCF_003597395.2 Chelonoidis abingdonii
GACTCCGTGACAAGGGCACAGCCAGCTGGAAGGGGCCCTGTGGTTGGAGCATTAGGAGATGTGCTATTTGCCCCTGCCCCTCTGATTTTCCCCCCAGCGGAGAAGGGCCATGAGTTATGGGGGGGGAGGTTGTGCTGGGGGTTTAACGAGATCCTGCCTGACCCTAGAGGGACCTTCAGGCTAGAAAATACTTTTTCTCCCAGAGGAAAATAATAATTCAGCCAGGTCTTCCTCAACCTAAATGTTAAGGGCACTAGCAGAGCTTGGGAGAAGCCCAGGAGTGGGCTAGCAGGGGGGCTGCAGGTTGGGATTCAGGGGCACCAGCAGAGCTGAGGGGGGAGCCCAGGGCTGGGCTAGCAGGGAGGCTGCGGGTCAAGATTGAGGGGCCCTGGCAGAGCTGGGGGTGGGGAGCCCAGGACTGGGATAGCTGGGGGCTTGGATGCATTGAGGTGGCTGCGTGAGGATCCTGCTTCTCTGGCTGACTCCAGCCAGCACTCAGCCCCTTGCCACCCAGAGCAGCCTTGTTCAATGGGCCTCCCCATTTCCGAGCCCCGCACTCTGCTTCCCGGCCCAGGCTGGTAACTTCAGCCTTTGCTGCTCCCAAGGCGGAGCACGGAGCCCACGAGAAGCAAGTTCTGCCACTGCTGACGCCTGCCCTGCCATCCCCCTGGGTGCCATGGCTGGCTTGGCAGGTGCCCCAGCTCCAGCCCTGCAGGCAGGTGCAGGGCAGCGCAGCAGCAGGCGCTAACCCTGAGGAATTGTTACCTGAGAAGAATCCACACGTTACAATGTTAATTGGCATTAAGTACCCAACGGCCTCGCCCCAGACTGGCCCAGCTAGGGCCTGCCCAGACTCGCCTCAGTCTGCTGGGTGGGAGCGGGGGCTAGGGCACCAGCCTTGGAGATAGAGGGTCTCTGTGCTTCCTCGGAGCAGTGAGAGGCTCCCCGGCACCATAGCACAGTGCCCATGGCCCAGCCAGCCCAGCGGGCTTCAGCCCCCCTAGCTCAACCCACAAGGGCCGCCAAAGAAGGCGCCGATGGCACCAAGTGTCAGTACTGTCTGTGTGGCCACCCAGAGCTGGCTGGGGACAGAACAGATTTTCACAGGGGCTCAGTTCCCTCCCTCGCAGGGGGAGGCGAGGTTCTCCCAGGGCCTTGTTACAAGTCAGCACAGGCAGGGTAAGTGCCTCCCCAAACTCCACCCTAGGTGCGCAAATCCTGGCTGAACTGAACCCCAGGGCCTCACACAGCAGCAGTGCCAGGCAAGTCCCGAGGGTGATTCCATGGGGCCAGACTCAGCCCTGGCCTGCTGGGCCGAGCGGGGCCAGACTCTGCTGGGAGCCTCTCTGAGTGTTTCACACCCTGATCTGCAGCACACTCAGACCCACCTAGGGCACCTTCCCTGAGTGTTACTGAATTTCCTGGCAACACCCAGGGAAAGCAGTTACAAAACACCATTAACTTCTCCTCTTCCCCTAGGCCCTGCTCAGCATCTCCACAAGCAGATGCATCTATCTCCCGGCAGCTGGCACCAGCATTAATGGACAGATGCTCACCTACCCTCTGCCACTGGGAGATGGGCAGGGCCTGTAGCCCCACTTCACTGAGGGGAAACTAAGGCACAGAGCAAGGAATGGACTCAGCCCGAGTGACTCCGTGTCCTAGATGGGAATAGAACCCAGGATTTCTGGGTCCTGGTCCTCCCTGCCCAGAGGAGACCGAATTCTCCTTCCCATCCATTGTTTGTGGTAAAGAGGGAAAACAGCCAAAATAAACAGGAAAGTGGGAAGAGGGTGGCTCTGCGTGGAGCCATTTGGGGCCTCTCTGCATGGTGGGGAGGAGGGATTTACAGCCTGCACCCCCCAGCTGGTCCTTGCAGCCCTGGGGGAAGCTGGGTCCCACTTTGCCGTACAGAGCGATGCGTCTCTCTTCACCTGTGTATGCCATGTCTCAAGGAGTAATTGTGCACTGCCCCTCCCCCATCGTGGGGAACCCAGCGTGCCCCCCCTGTCATAAACAGATAGCTAAGGGTTAATGTTTCTTTCACCTGTAAAGGGTTAACAAAGGGAACCAAACACCTGACCAGAGGACCAATCAGGAAAC
>NW_027425289.1:5176-6307 GCF_003597395.2 Chelonoidis abingdonii
AGTTGCTAGGAGACAGAGTGCCAGGCATTTAGGGGCACTGGCCCTTTGCTCTGCAGCAATCACACACCCTTATCCCACCACCTAGATACTTAAGAACTGCAGAGGAGACACTGAGGCACCAACACAGTAGTCAGAGCAAACATTAAGAACATTCCCAGTTCGCCACAACTCCTCCCCTGCTCCTTGGGCATTTTGCCCCTGGATCCCAGCGAGGACTTTCCATTTCTGGGCTCAGATCCCATCCCTCTCCTGGGCAGGCCGCAGTGCTGCTCAAAGGGCTGAAATGGCATCCAGCTGTGTCACGGAGAGACTACTCGCCCTCTAGCAGACTCCTGGCCAGGTTCCCAGGGTGTAAACCCAGAGCAACCCCATGCACAGCACTGTGCTCATTCCTGATTCACCCCACGGGAACAGAGGGCAGAATCTGGCTCAGTCTGACCAGCTGTGGGGAGATCCTGCAGGGCCCCTTGGAGCAGGGGGCAGAGGGTCTGGAGAACAGCTGGTTCGTCTCAAGCCAGACTGATGTTCTGCGCTGCCGGTGTGTGGTTTTGCTGTATGGAAAGTTGTTGTTTTCAGAACTCAGCTCTCCCAGCCTGGTGCTTCTTATACCCGGCCAGACATCCTCCCAGGGACGTATGCAGGGCAATGGACCCACACACACACTGACCGACCAGCAGATACACATCTACCCCTCCCTCTTCCCTGTCAGTCCCATTTCCAACAACCAGATGCCAACCTCCCTCCGCTGGTATGATGTGTCCTGCAGACACATGTGTTGGCTCACTGTGACTGGGGTCCCAGTGGGGGCCAGCTGAGGTCACTCAATTAGGGTGAACTGCAAAGAATGGGGCAGATTATCCCCAAAAGCTGGTGGATATTTTCAATACTTAGATTTACCCAGCCAGCACAAAACAGCTTCTTTATTATCTCACGAGTTGTCCAGAAGCCAACACCACAGTTCCCTTAAAGTAATCCAGCCTCAAGCCTCCATCCAGATACCCAAGTCAAATATGATAAAGATTTCTGAAAATCTTATTTCATCATTGTGACGAACTGGGACTGTTCTTAATGTTTGCTCTGAATACTGTGTTGGTGCCTCAGTGTCCCCTAGGCAGTTCTTAAGTATCTAGG
>NW_027425290.1:0-8066 GCF_003597395.2 Chelonoidis abingdonii
ACCGGCCCGGCCTGCCAGGGTGCTTACCCTGGCGAGCTGTATGCCAAAGGTTGCCAATCCCTCACCTAGATTTTGGACTGAGTGAGAAGGAGGATGGGGATCTTGTCAACAATGATAGATAACGGGAAAGAGGAGAGGTTTTAGAAAGGGAAAAAAGGTTCAGTTTTGGCCATGTTAAATGCAAGCTGCTGGTGAATCAGTTTGATCTGAAAGTCACACAAAACAAATAAAGTTATGTGAGCAGGTGAAGTCACTCAAGGAAAATGTGAACAATGAGAATAGGAAAGGGGCCAAGGGTATATCTGTAGGTATATCTGTGCTGCAGTTTGGAGCGAGACTCTCAACTTTGGCAGACAGACCCATGCTAGCTTTGCTTGAGCTAGCGCACTAAAAATAACAGTGTAGACACTGCAACCTGTCTGGTGGCTCAAGCAACCCACCTAAATCCAAGCACGCCCAAACCCCTGGGTCCACAATGTCCACAGTGCCATTTTTGGCACACTAGCTTGAGCAGAGCAAGCGCAAGTCTCTCTATATGTGCTGGGATGCTCACTCCTAGCTGCAGTGTAGACACACTCTGTAAGATGTTCCCCCCACACACAAAAATGAGAGAAGAGAGGCAGACTAAAGAAACAGGCAGGGGTAAGGAGAGAACAAGGAGACAGAACCACAAAAGCCAGAAGAGGACAAGATTTCAGGAAAGAGAATGTGAATGACAATGTCAAAAACAGCAGAGAGGACATGCAGGATGAGGATGGAGTGGAAACCTTGAGATTTGACCACTGCAGTAATTTAAATCCACCATAATAGTTTGTCGGCTTAAGGTATATGCATTTTAGTTTAAAATAATCAAGACTAAAAATAATCAATAAAATAAAATAACACCCTTTTCAAATACTAATTTCACCAGACAAACACATCATTAACGTGGAAATCAGGTTGCAACTACACAGCACTCTCTTTCGTTTGCTGAATGTGAGAGTTCAAATGCTGGAAAACTAGGAAATGTATAGCTAATATTTGTTCCACATATCCCTTCCAAAAATTTTAGTCGCTATAGATTTTAGAGAGGATACAATATTTAGTTTCAGACAAATTTAGCTGCAACCTCCACGATAAAAATTAACATATTTCTTTATATTAAAGAGCACCCTCAATTTTTAATTTATTTGTATTAATATTCAAATTTAAAAAGTATTTTTGAAATGAGGAAGGGATTACACTGAGAAAAAAAAATCCAGTTCAGGTGCTGCCAAGACAACAGAGATAAAATGAGAGAACTGCAGATTTCACAGAAATAGCTGCTATGCATATCTAAAAGGAAATTTATGGATTAGAGAATACAATAGAAGAATTTAAAGGGATCTGTAAACCATTTTTGAATGACATAAGAGAAGATTCACTTAATTCTAGATCAGGCTCTTTACTGCTAGCATATGTCTTAACAACTTGTTCAGTACATACAATCCCCATGGTCAGAGACTGGTCAGAGATAAATTCGTTTTTCTTTTTCCTTCATGTATTCTGTGGTTTATTCTTTAATTTTTCATTGTGTGCTTCGTATGTGGTAAGAAATGTTTATTTCTGTTCAAAAAAGGGAGGTAACAATAGTTTTGCCTCTGATCCTACCAGCACTTACCTAGATGGGTAACTTTATACAAGTTAGGATTCTTTCGGTTACTAGCTACATAAAATCAGGATTGAGATGCATAAATTTCTGCATTCAAACTTTGGCTATATTGTGGTGTTTAGATGTGCTTGCAATTATTAGAAACTAGGAGCACTGGCTGTAGGGAGTCTGAAAGAACAGGAAACGGGAACAAGGGGGAAGGAGTTGAGGAACCTGAGTGAGAGTTACAGAATGTGCAGCAGCAGCTTGGTAAAGAGGTTTCCACTTTAAATAAAGTCCTGTTGAAGCTTGTTAGTACCTTGCCTGCTTGATACAACATTTTGGCAACGAGGATGGATCTTCTGCCTCTGAACCCACCTGCACCCTTTCTGCAAAGCCCAGGTGAGCCTCAAATTGCTTTTACTGTCTGGATCCATATGTTTGAGACTTACCAGCTTACAGTCAGTGCTATGGGGATTTCTGAAGTAAGAAAGCGTGCTTTGCTAATCCATAGCCTTGGAGCAGAAGGGCACAATACATTTTACACTTTTCCCCTTGCAGATGATAAATATAAGACTGCACTCACTGCACTAAAGAACTTTTTTGTGCCAAAAGTGAATGTAGTAGCTAATCGCTACAGATTTCACCAGCGTGAGCAGAAACCAGGGGAGACTATAATGCAGTATTTTCCTTCCCTGAGGAGTCTGATTGTAACTTGTGACTTTGGGAATATGGCAGATGAGATGATTAGAGACCAGCTCATTAAGAAAACAACCATGCTTCGTGTAAGAGAACGCTTACTTCTAGAACCACAACTTACACTAGAAAAAGCAATAACCATTGCTACTCAGATTGAGTCAGCTACAGCTGAAGCCAAAATAATGAGCAAAGATACAGGAGGCACAGTCCAGGCTGTGACTTCTTTGCAGAAAAGTTCACTATCGCTTCAGACAAACAATTGCAAAGGAAAACTAATGAAAAGCCACTGAATCAGCAAATGCAAAATACATAAAAGTATGCTTTCACTGAGGATCCCCACAACATTCTGCAAGCTACACAGGATGTCCAGCAAAAGTAGCTTAGTGCAATCATTGCAAAAAAGATTGGGCATTTTGCTAAGTATGTCGCAGTAGCCAGTTTAATCAAACAGGTGCATGCTGTTACAATACCAGATGTTACTGTGCTGAGTGTGGACAAAATCACTACTGCACATATTTCAGAACACATAAAGTGCACTGTAAATTTTTCTGCCATACCCTCAGGCAAATCACACTCTATTCAGCTAATGTTGGACACTGGCTCAGCAGTATCTATACTACCTGATACCATCTATTTGCATTACTTTAAAGATGTGACTCTTATTGAACCCAAACTTCAGTTGGTGTGCTATTGAAAAACCATATTCCAGTACATGACTGCCTGCCAGCAATAATTACTTTTGGTGATTGCTGTGTAACTGCAGAGTTCTACATTGTCCACAAAGGCACTCCTATCCTTGGCAGAGATTTATTGGCTTCTTTAAATCTCAGGATAGTTAATGGACGAATTGATCTTCCTCAGCAAAGCACTCTTGCGGTACACACACCAGTTTCAGCTGGGACCCAACACTAGGTTGAGGAGAAACTGGGGCTGTGCTTATGGGTTTCTGCATAAAGTTAAAATGCGGAAAAATGCAATGCCTGTATGACAGCAAAAATACGGGCGCTTACCATTTTCAGTCAGGGAAGCTGTTTCAGAGGAACTTTGAAAACTTGTTCAAAAGGACATTATTGAGAGATTAACTCCTCAGAATCGGTTTCACCTATAGTAGTGATGCCAGAAAGGGTGGAGACATTCGCCTTTGTGTGGACTTAAGGGAGCCAAATAAAGCTATTGTGATTGACAGCCATCCTCTTCCTCTACGTAGAAGTATTTCCAGAACTCTGTGGAGCAAAGATGTTTTCTACTCTTGATTTGCACAGCGCATACACCAGGTTATGTTGCATGAAGACAACAGAGACCTCACAGCATTTATTACACATGAGGGACATTTCGTTTAAACGTGTTCCATATGGTTCGCATCAGGCACAAGTGCCTTCCAAAAAATGATGTCATTGATTCTGAAAACTAACATGGAGTTCAGTGCTTTGCCAATGATTTCATGAAATACTACTGAGGAGCATGACAATAACCTGCAGTCTGTACTAAACCTGCATCAGCAAAGCAGGCCTCAAGCTCAATAGGTCCAAATGCAAATTTAGACAAAATGAACTCTCCTTTCTGGGCATTACAGTTTCACAGGCTGGACTAAAATCTATTCAGATCATATCCTGGCAATTTCAAATGCTCCTCCTCCAAGAGATTTGCAAATCTTACATTCCTTCTTGGTCTTACCTCCTGGTATGCAAAATTCATTCCAATTATGCTTCTGTCATTGAACCATTTACGGAGAATTACTATGGAGAAGTTCAACCTTAGTGTGGACAACGGATACACAAGCTAGTCTCGAAACGGTGAAATACTCTTTATTGTACAAAGTCCAGTACTTGCACTATTCAGTCCCACATTGTCCACAATCATTAACTACTGATGCTTTCTGATTATGGACTTGGGGCTGGTCCTCACACACTTCATGAGGACAACACAGAGAGGACTGTTCCATTTGCTTCAAGGACACGGAGTAATGCTGAGAGAAAATATTCTACATTGAAAAAGAAGCACTTTCTTGTGTCTGGGCTACTGAAAAATGGAGGACTTGCCTGTGGGCCGCACATTCTCAAGTTGCGCACAGACCACAGCCCTTTGATGACATTGCTCACCACAAAGGGACTGGGAAGAGCAGGATATCATATTGCTAGATGGTCTGCAAGACGACTCTCTTTCAATTATGACCTGGAATATAAGCCTGGAAACAAAAATGTGGTAGCTGATTGCCTTTCTCGCCTGCCTTTGCTTTCACCAAATGGTCCATCAGAGGATGAGGATGTAATAGTTGCCCTTATTATAAGCACTCTACTGCAGTTACAAGAGAACAATTTCAACCTGCTTGTTCAGCATGTCCAATTCAACAAAAACTATGGGAATTTCTAACAAAGAAATGGCCCAGTAACCCTAAAAACCTTGACTCAGTTTTGCTGCTTTATTTTAGAGTTCAGGATGAACTTTCTTTGCTTGATGACTGTGTGCTACGAGGTACACACCAGCTACTTGTTCCAGAAGAATTACAGTCAAAATTCATACACTCGGCACACGATACTCATCAAGGAATTGTCAGAACCAAACAACAACTATGGGTGTAGACTACAGGACCATTGGTGGCCAGGGATGGAATCTGAAACTGAAGCACTCATAAAATCCTGTGTCACTTACCAAATGCATGATAAGACAGCAGCAACATGTACCCTCCATTACAGCCTGTTCCACTTCCTGACTCTGCATGGGAAAAAGTGGCGATTGACATTGTAGGACCCTTTGATAATGCTCCAATTGTCTGTCGTTATGCCATCACTTTAATAGACTATTTCAGTAAAAGGCCTGAGGTAGCATGTACATCGCAAATCTTTTCTGCTACTTTAAGTAAGATCTCTCTTCAGTTTTTAGCAGGGAAGGTAACCCCAAAGAACTGATTTCCGATAATGGTAGTCATTTTACTTCCCTGGACTTTGAAACCTTTTTAGCAGAGAGGAACATTTTACACAGATCATCCCTATATTACCCTCAGGCCAATGGGGAAATAGAACAGTTTAACAGCTGTTTGAAAGAGAGTTTGCAAACAGTTTAACTGGAATGTCAATTGTGGATACCCTTCACTACTGATTTCTTGCAATGCAAAGATCACCCACAGAGTTACTTCATGGGAAACAGATGAATACTAAACTGAACATTGTTGGATTGTTAAAGGCACAACCTGATGCCTCAAATGAGGATGATGTGAGAAAAACAGTTGAACAGAACCAAACAAAGTATAAGGCTTTCACAGACAAGCGGTGGGGTGCTAAGGAGCCAAAGTTTGAATGCGGTTCCTTCGTTAGAATACAAAAACTTGGAATTTTACGCAAAGGGGACCATAAATTCACAGGCCCTCTTAAAATTATAGAGAAGAAGGGACCTTACACTTATTGACTTTCTGATGGGTGGCTATGGAATGCTTCTTATCTTGCACCTCCCTATGCACCAAGAGGAGATTATGCCAACTCCCAGTCTGCATTGGATGACTTCACCATAGAACCAACACAACAAGACATTGCACTGGAACCGGGGCTTGAGAGACGGAATCTGGAAATTAGAAGAACTCTTTACAACTTTCTTCATCGCTGAGCCATGTGCCTGGAGCCAAGGCATGCCACCACCAAGCTCAATGCCACAGCTCCATAGCGCCAGCGGCATCTACTCGAATTAGTCACTAGCTCCTGGTGCAAGCCCCCGAACTCTATGAAAGGCATTTCCAGTGCCAGGGCTTGTATCTTTAAAGGCTTCCACCCTTACATTCCCGAGGTGAGTCAGTGCTGCAAAGCTGACCATCACCCACCTTTTTGCAGCAGTTTCTGACTCTGTTTCCCCACCCCAGCCATAAAGCAGTACTGCCTGCCTCCAGCAAGCCTGAACAACATCCCTCCTGCTTTAGGTGTGATACGTTCATTGGCCTCAATGTCAGCTATTGTGATCACTTTAAATTCTCTGATTTATGAGGCCAGACCTGTACTACAAATTTATATTGGTATAGCTACATCACTCAAGGGTGTGAAGAGTCCACATCCCTGAGCAATGCAGTTATACCGACATAAGCCCCAGTGTAGGCAATGCTATGTTGACAGGGATAGCTTCTTCTGTCCATATAGCTGCCACCTCTCACAGAGGTGAATTTTAACTATGCCAACGGGAGAAGCTCTCCTGTCGGCATAGTAGCATCTTGACTAAAGTGCTACAGTGGCGCAGCTGCACCAGTGCAGCTTTTTAAATGTAGCCCTGCCCTTAGACCAGGGTTTCTCAAACAGGGTTCACTGCTTCTGTAAGGAAAGCCCCTGGCGGGCCGGGCTGGTGTGTTACTGCCCCGTCCACTGCCCCGGGGCAGATGATCGCAGCTCTCACTGGCTGTGGATCGCTGCTCCAGGCCAATGGCAGCTGCTGGAAGAGACACGGGCCGAAGGACATAGTGGCCGCCGCTTACAACAGTTGTCATTGTCCCGGAGCCGCAATCCGCAGCCAGTGGGAGCCACGATTGGCCGGACCTGCGGACGGGGTAGATAAAGATACTAGCCTGGCCTGCTAGGGGCTTTCCCTACAGAAGCAGTGAACCCTGTTTGAGAAACCCTGCCTTAGAGTTATAACATTGTTACTTTCAGGGAAATCTTATTGAGAGCCAGATATTTAACTGAACATCTTGTGTTTCTTTTCCTTTATTTTCTGTTGTAGATATTTGTATGGAAACATTGGGCCGAGTTCTATATTGACTTAAATTCCATGCAATCTCATTGACTTCTGTGGGGTTGGACTGGTTTTAAGACTGCACAGAATTCGACCCTTCATCATTTCTAGTTAGTATATCAGCTCCTCCTGTGTCTTCCTATCTGAACTCATTTTGACCTCTTCAAACATTGTGACATAATAGTTCCCATAAAAAATGTGTGATTATTATGTAATAAAAAGTATATAACTTTAGGTGAGTGAAAATGGAGCATACTTAGTATCTAAAACAGTGGTCCCCAACACGGTGCCTGTGGGCACCATGGTGCCTGCCGGAGCATTTATGTGCACCCGCCTAGTGCCCAGAAGGGGAGAGAAGCCACAGCTCCATGCCTGACAAGGACAGAGAACTCAGGCTGTGAGCATGGTGTTCTCTGTTCCCGGCAGGCACAGGGCTCGCCTAGTGCCCAGCAACGTAGAGAAGCCGCAGCCCCGTGTCTGCTGGGGACAGAGAACTCCGGGGCTGCGGGCGCCGGTATTCTCTGTCCTCGCGGCTTCTCTCTGGATTCATATATTATGTAATATTAAATATGATGTTTTTCTTATTATTTAATGTACAAATACAAAATAAGCCTTGAAAAATTGTTGGCGCTCGCCACACTCTTCTGAAAACATGAATGTGCTACTGGCCATGAAAAGACTGGGTACCACTAATCTAAGAGCATGCCTACCAGATCTAGCTCTGCACAAAACATTGCAGAAGAGAAAGCACCGTCCCTCACTCCACTTTATACACAATAGCCCAGTGGTTAGACCACTCACCCAGGATGTAGTCTTATATATAAAACATTTCAGTAATGACTCAATTAAATCTAGCTATAAAAGAGGAAAGACAGTTTAGTGGTATCTATGCCAATACATGATTCTAACTGATCTCAAATTCTACATCATTGGTCTACTCTTTTGGTGCAAGAAGCCCTAACTCAAATAAACTCAGCAGATCTGAATTACTCTGTGGTTAGTCAGAGTATGACTTTGCACATAGTAACTGTCTAGAGTGGAGCGAAATCCATCA
>NW_027425291.1:0-7828 GCF_003597395.2 Chelonoidis abingdonii
CAAAACTATTTACCCAATATTATTGATTTCAAAGTGATTTTCACATGTTAAAAAAGCAGTTTCCCAGCCTCTTGGCACTGAAATACACATTACACTGATTTGCATAGCTTTTTCTTGTTGGCATTTATAAAGATGGCCAAGGATATGAGGTTTGAGAGAGAAATAAGCAACTAGTGGAACTGTTGCAGAAAATTGGGTACAAATGTCAAGTAACCTTGAACAGCAAATGCAAACTGTTTGGGAAGGGAAAGATTAGGGTGTGTAATGATACTAATAATTTGGGAAATTGTACATAGATGGGAAGTAGTGAGTGAACGTTCTGAAGCAGACTACGCTGCAACTGCCCCCCTGAATCAGTCTGGTAAAGCATTTAACCTCTTCCCTTCTACACGTGTGCTGGTTAATCTTTAACTAAAACGCTTGGTAACAAATGTGACTGAGTGTGATTATCTGATGTCTTATTGATAAGAGAATCAAGTAATATATGTGGAAGTGTCGCAGCAAAGGTCAGTCTCGGGGGGCGGGGGGGAAACTGAGGACACGGGTAAGATTCTTCCAGGTTAGTATGGGGAGGGCAATTCCACAAGCAGGGGTGCAGGAAAGGAAGCGCACAGATGGCTGTGGGAGAGGCAAGGATAATAAAGCTACCGTCAGTGGGACAGGGGGTGAGGGGAGTGAGGAAGAACCACGTGGTGTTTGCAGCTGGTGTCCATAAGAGCAGAGGCACTTCCATAATTGAGCCCAGGGCTCTAAAAGGCGCACGCACAGGCAGATCGCCTTCATAACGCTGCGTCACACCAGGGAAGAGAGAGTTTGTGCTGTAAATCTGGCCTCATTAGGTCAGCTTCTCTACAGTGAGCTGCTTCTAACATTTTCAATCTCTTATCTTTTTTCCCCAGCAGAGCTGGAGGGGGGCAGAGAGTTGTTGTTTCCCCACCCATCCAGGGCGCAAGGTTAGCTGAACCACCCCCTACTCCCCTGCTCCATTTTGAAACTGGGGCATGAAGATGTAACTTGTAGTGACCTTCTGGGTGGGGTTTGTCCCCCATCTTACCTTTCCTCTGTAGAGTCTCCTTCCCGTACTCTAGAGAACTTCTTAGCCAGGAAACACATTCCTCTTCCAGGTAGTGTTTCCACCACTGGTTGTCAAATACTTCAGCATCCCATCTCCTCTTGGTGATCTGAGCTCCAATATCTGCTGCTACCCAAGTCATGGTCTCCTTATCGAAGGTAAGAAAGTCTCGTCCATCATATGAATCCTGGTAAAACCCCCAAGTGGTGGTGTCTTCCCGGAGATCACAGCCGGTTATCATCTGGATAATGTGAAACCCTGAAACACAGCTGAGGGTCAGCAACAGCCTCTCCCTGAAAATCTCACCAAGACCTCACTGCAGGTAACCCAGCGGTGGTTCTCCTTGCTGCTGGACCCTACTTCCCCTGAGAAATGGGGTTCCCACTTATGCTGTTGGGTCCTACACCCTTCCAGCTCCTTTCAGGAGGAAACCCATCCTGCAGGGGGCACCCTCCCCATCTGTTGGGTCTAAAGACCCCCCACTGCATAGAGCTCACAACCTTCAAGCGGTAACTCACTGCTGCTTGTTCTTGTATGCTCCCTGCACGGAGTGCAAGGTGGCATGACCCCAAAGGGAGTACTCCAGATACTGCAGGGGTCTGTCCCCTCCAGCTCTGAGGATCCCCTCAGTTCTGGTAGTCAGGGTCATTCTGGACAAGAGAGAGTGCGGAGGGTCTGTACCCGCTCTCTCCTGCTCTGGTTGTATTAATTTTGCAGGTCCACAGGGTCACTTGGTCCCTCACCTCCTCCATTCACAGTACCCCCATGTCTCTGTGGGGAGGGGGTACAGGTCTGTCCCCGACACTATGCTCTGCTCTGGTTTAAATGACCTCAGAGAATCCCCAGGCTCACTCTGTTTCCCTGCCCCATCTCCCCATGCCCCCAACTCAATCTAGGAATGGCAAAGAACCAGCTGAGACAGTGGCCATGTGAAAAAGAGGCCAAGCATCTGAAGGTGATTCCCTGTAAGGATCAGGTCATTGACGGCCCTTAGTTCAGCTGGCCACCATTTTCCTACAGCCAGGCTAATCTTCACAACAACGGCCCCCATCTCGCACACAACCAAGAGCAGACTCAGTTAGTACAGCCACCCCTGGGCTGACGGAAGGCAGGGAGGGAGACTGGGGGAAACAGGAGGATGGGGACAGGAAGGAGAATTTAAGGGACAAGGAGGGAACGGATCAGACCCCTAGCTTGGCAAACAGGGCAGAACGTGGGGGAACAAAAATAACCCACACAGGGTCCCAAATATTTTCACCCCTCCCCCACCCTGCATTAGATACTTTGAGGTAAATGCCTAGATTATCAGCAATCACTAGTGATTTTAGGTGCCTAACTGAGACCTTTAAAAGGGGCCTGATAGGAAAGTGGGAGCTCCCAGCCTCTGCGTATCAGACACGCAAAAATCACTAATCACTTCTGGAAAAATGTAGGCCAAGGGATTAAAATTTGGTGTCACAGCCACAGGTGACAGCCAAGCACACCGAGCTGCATCCCTGAAGAACGCCACAGGTTTGGACAAAAACCAGTGACTAGTCTTCCTGTAACAGTTGTTCTTAGCGATGTGTTGCACACGTCCACTCCATGCTAGGTGTGCGAGCCCCGCACAGTCACCGGTGATACCCCCAGGCCGGCTCTAGCACCCCCTAGTGCAGAGCTCTCATGTCACAGTGGAGGGGACTGGATGACCCCACACCTTCTCACTTCCTTCTCGCCAGCACCTCCAACAGAGGGGCAGGACAGTGGCTCACAGAATCGACATGTGCAACACATCTCAAAGAGCAACACTTACAGAAAGTTTAGTGTAGAAGAGCAGACTCACCCCATGGCACCTCCTGCTGGTGATCTCCAGGAATTAGCTCAATTTCCAGCCTCTGGAGCACCCTCTGCAGGCCAGCGATCCACCTGTCTCTTGGCCCCCACATCCCTCCCAGTGCCCCTTTAACTGGGTGCTGCCCCCTCAGCAGTACCCCCAGAGTTCTGGGTCTCCCCCTCCCAGAGGAACCCCCACCCACTATCCCTACTTCACCTCAGAGTATGGCTACTGCCAGACACCATCTAGCCCCCACTCCCTGGGGCAGACTGCAGTCTGCACACCACTCATCACTGGCAAAGGGGTGGGGACCTGCTGCCTTTGCCTACCCCTGGACTGCCCTCTGCAACCCCTAAGACCCATTGGCCTTATGCTAGGCCACAGCCTGGGGCTTTCCAGGCTGGAGCCCCCCAGCTCCTCTGCCTTTCCCCAGCCCTGCTCCACTCAGGTACCCTGCCTCTAGCTCCCTATAGCCAGGCCCTTCTCCTTCTATAGGCAGAGGGAGACTGTTTGGGCGCCTGGCTCTCAGCCTTTTTATACAGCCAGCTTAGGGCCTGATTGGGGTGTGACCCAGCTGCAGCCATTTCCCAATCAGCCCATCTTAGCAGCTTCCAGCCACAACCTTCCCCCAGGGCTGTTTTAAGCCCTTCAAGGTAGGAGCAGGGTAACCATCCTGCTACATTTAGTAATCAGTTTTTCTTCTTCAAATACTTGCACACGTCCATTCCATGTTCGGTGACTCCAAAGCAGTACCATAAGAGGTGGACTCTGAATTCAGGGACATGTGCATTACAACACTGCCCAACCAAACCTAGCGTCATCTCTAGCTTGCTGGGTGATGGCGTAGTTGGAAAAAAAAGTACATACTGGTGCCCAGGTTGCTACTCTGCAAATGTCCTGGATCGGGCCTGGGCCACGAACAGCCCAAAGGAAGCTTGTGCTTTCATAAAATGGACCATCAGGAAGGCAGGTGGTGGGATACCTGCCTGCTCGTACCACATGTGAATGCACAACGTGATCCAGGATGAAATTCTCTGAGCCTTTCATCCTATCGGCTACTGTCACAAAGAGCTGTGTGGATTTACGGATTGACTTAGTCCTGTCTATATAGAATACCAGGGCGCCTCTAACATCCAGAGTGTGGAGACCCCATTCCTACCTATTCTTAAACAGAGTCAGGAAGAAAATGGGCAGGAAAATGGCCTGACTACTATGAACTGCAAGATTACCTTTGGGAGGAACCCCAGCTGGGGGTGATGTTGTACCTTGTCCTTAAAGAACACCGTACAGGGGAGTCTCATCATATGTGGATTCAATTTACATGATTTTAACTATACGCACTCGACAAAAAAAAAAAAGGAGGGAGAAGCTCAGGGCAACATACTCCCTTCTACTTGCCTGCACTGCTGGCACCAACTATTGTACTCCCAGCAACGGATGTATTAGAGGTGCCAGCAAGTCCCTGGTGGCAGAGCTGACAGCAATCCATAATAGGAGTCTCACCTAAGCACTTTAGACAGCTAGAGTGCAGGTCACTCAAAGACACGGGCTTGTCGCAGGAGGCTCCAGGTTTGAACCCCAAAGACCGAGACATGCCCAGGAGCAGAAGAAACTCTGCTACAAGACTCCAATTAACTATTTACACCAATCAACTAAAGTCAAAAAGTGAGAAAACAACTGAGGGGAAAAGGGGCGGAGTAATGAGAGAAGCAGTGAGACTCTGGAGAGGTGCGGGGTGGCTGGTCACAGAACACGCAGAGATCCCAAGCCAGGCACCCGAGAGGAGTGGAGTGAGTCAGGCCTCCCCACCCACCCCTCTTCTCTTCTGTGCTGCACTCCACATGGATGAGCAGGGTGGGGGCACGGATAGGGTCTCAGAGGGACCAGACCCTGAATTCCCCCATGTGCGTGTTGGAAGCAGACGCCGCTAGAGAGGGGAACACTGTTGGTGGCCAAAGCGCAGGACTCAGGACGGTCTCTGGTGAGATGGCAGCCCCAGGACTGCAAGGAGGGTATAAAAGGGGGGAGGAGGGCAGGAGGGGGCAGCAGGGACAGAACAGCAGCTCCCCAGCGCAGGGTTAGGGGCGGGCAAGTAGAGCCCCTCTCTCAGCACTGGGGAGGCCAGTGCCCATGTGAGGTCAGGTTGGAGAGCCTCAGCAGCAGGGAACCACTGGGTGAGACTAGTCAGGAGAGGGTTAAACTAGCTACAGAGGGGGCAGGCTGGGGGGCAGACACTTGGCAACCCTCCGCCCCGTCACTTAGTCCTGGGGCAGGGCCACCAGGAACCCAGGTGTCCAGGGCAGGACAGGAATTAGTTCTCCTTGCTGCTGTCTCAGTGCTGGGAGCCAGGAGGGACCGGGGGAGGGGTACCAGGAGGGGCTGGGGACACTCCTGGGTGAGGACCAATGTGACAGGCCAGTACCACTGACATGGGGGAATCAGAGATTTTCACTTGCCAGTCCCCTGTCAGGAAGGGCAGAGAAATTACATCAGAGAGACCCTCACCTGCCAGGGACAGTTCAGCAGTGCCAGGCACTGAACGCTTACGGATCATCACCGAGCTAAGTGAAACAGCACAGTTGAGGGCCTGGCCACATGGCTATAGTCCTGCACACTGGGGACCGAGCAGGAAGAATGGCTCTGTACACATCTATCGATAGTGTGCAGGGGAACCTGCATGACCCCGGGGGCTCCAACCAGGGGACACGTGCTGGGGTTTGTGCTGCCAGCAGTAAGGAAGCCCAGGAGTCTCTGCATGTTGCAGGGGCTGATTCTCTCACTAACTCTCCAGACCCTCACTCTGCAAAGCAAAGAGGAGCCTGACCTTAGATAACTCACCTGGGAAATAAGACAAAACGAACAATGAAGGAGGCTCACTGGTGAGCAGCTTCTCCCCGGGGCTGGGGTGAATGCAGCACTGCCTGCTCCTGTGACTTTACTGTACGTCTCATGATAGCAGGTGCTTTTATTAAATCCCCAATTCCTGGACTCATGGGATAAGAGCAGAGTCTCAGCTCTCTTTTCTTACTGCAGTAACTTCAAGTCCTTCTAGGAGCAGGGAAAACCCTGGAAATGTGTCCCCTAAAGGCTCAAACCAGAGGGCAAATAAAAATAACCTCCAGTATTATTCCCAAAATACTCACAACATTTAAGCCAAGCTCAGGATTTTGGGGGCCTGACTCGTGATGTCTGAACACTTGGGGCCGTCGATATTGGGATTCCCCATCACTCAGTGTCTGGGGATTGAGACAGGACGTCTCAGAGGCCTGTTCTAGCTATAAGGTCTGACAGCGTCATTGTTGTAGCCAGGAGGCACAAACCCTTCCGTGCAGGAATTGCTGGGTGCGATTCTCTGGCCTGGGTCACCAGGAGGTCAGACGAGCTGGGTCTGACGGGAACTTCTGGCTTTAACACCTCTACCACTCTGCCCAGGAAATAATCACACACGAGGGGTTGGGGTCCCCCGAAGGGCAGCAGAGGTAGTCGCAACTAGGACTGGTAGCAGAAATCTGGGGTGTTTGGGGAGGGAACAGTATGAGAGTCCTATTTTGGAGGGTGTCAAAAAATGTCTTTCACATGGAATCTCCATCCTGCAGCCCTCTTCCCCCCTCCCCGCACATGTCCCTCTGTCCCCCACATTCACACTGACTCCAGCAAGAAAATGCCCCTGAGGGCTGTCCCCTCCCCTGATCCTCAAACACACATCCTTGTGTCCTTTCACCGTTTACATCAATTGCGTCCCCCCCCACGCCACGTCCCAGTGTCCCTAGATCGAGTCGTGTCCTGTCCTGCACTCACCCTCGCTCCGGTTGTAGAGCTCACGCAGGGTGTTCAGACTCGCGTTGAACCAGGCCTGCCAGCGCCGTGCCCAAAAGTTCTGAAAGTCCCAGAACTCCGGACCCTCGTTCTGCGCCATCCACACTTGGCGGGGCTCCACCCTCTGCGTCTTGCTGGTGTAGTCGAAGATGATCTGATCGTCCACGTACGCAACACGGCTGTACCAGGGCAGCCCTGGACCGGGCTCCGACACCACCGTGTGGAATATGCGCCTAGAGTGCAGGCCTATGGGGGGGAAGGGGGTGTCAGACCCAACCAGACCCTGCCAGGGAGCCCCTGGTAATACACGAGAGGTGGCACGAGCCCTCAGGAGTGCTCCTGTGGGAGTGAGACTTGGGAAAGGGCTCACAGAATGGCCTGACTGGGGAGAAAGAGGCTTGGGTAGGAGGAGAAGTGGGGGCAGGGCCAGAGGGGGAGTGAGGAGGGGAAGGGGTGAGGAGGTATAGAGGGGCGAGAGCATGTGTGAGGAATAGGGGAGCAGATGGGGAGAGTGTATTGGGGGTATGGCGGGGCTGAAGGGGAGTGTGAAGAAGGAAAAGAGGCCCAGAAGAAAGGGCAGGACTGGAGGGGGTGTGAAGAGCAAGAGGAGGAGGTCACGGGAGAGGGTAGGAAAGGAACAAGGGCTGGGGGAGGGGTAGGAGATGCAGGAGCTGAAGCTGGAGGAGAGCAAGGAGCCGTGTCCAAACTGCAGGTGGGAGCCAGGATCCTGACTGTACACACAATTTACTATAATTTATTAAGAACATAAGAACGACCATGCTGGGTCAGACCAAAGGTCCATCTAGCCCAGTATCCTGTCTTCCAACAGTGGCCAGTGCCAGGTGCCCCAGAGGGAAGGAACAGAACAGAGAATCATCAATTTATCCATCCCGTAGCTGTCATAAACAGATAGCTAAGGGTTAATGTTTCTTTCACCTGTAAAAGGTTAACAAAGGGAACCAAACACCTGACCAGAGGACCAATCAGCAAACCGGATTTTTCAAAGCTGAGGGAGGGAATGTTTTGTGTGTGTGTCTTTGTCCGGCTCTCAGCTATGAGAGGGGATTTTTTCTATCTGTAAGCTTCTAATCTTCAGTTTCAAAGTTGTAAGTACAAAGGTAGAAAAA
>NW_027425291.1:8290-13068 GCF_003597395.2 Chelonoidis abingdonii
TTTGTCTGGCTCTCAGCTATGAGAGGGGATCTTTTCTATTTTCAAGCTTCTAAACTTCAGTTTCCAAGTTGTAAGTACAAAGGTAGAAAAATAATAGGCTGTTATTGTTTTTTTTTGTATTTACATGTGTGTAGTTGCTGGAATGTTTAAATTGTATCTCTTTTTGAATAAGTTTGTTTATTCATTTTTTCTTTTAAGCAATTGACTCTGTATAATTATCATCTTGATACAGATGTTTTTATGTCTTTTTCTTTCTTTTTATATAGAGCTTTCTTTTTTAAACTTGTTGAATTCTCTTTTCTAGTTGAGGCAAGGGGATAGGAAGCTCTGTGCCAGGATTACTGTCTCTCTCAGGGAAAGACTGGGAGGGGGGAAAAAAAGGAGAGGGGAAGGTAAATTGTTCTCTCTGGGTTGTGTTTCAAGGAATTGAAGCAGGGTAATCTTCCAGTGTCCCTAGGGTGGGAAAATCTGAGAAGAGGTAAAGAGGGGAAAGGGAAGTGGGTTATTTCCCTTTGTTCTGAGACTCAAGGCATCTGAGTCTAGAGGTCCCCCCAGGGAAGATTTTGGGGAGACCAGAGTGAGCCAAAACACTGGAATTTTTTGGCTGGTGGCAGCGATATCAGATCCAAGCTGGTAATTAAGCCTGGAGGTTTTTATGCTAGGCACCAACATTTTGGACTCTAAGGTTCAGAATTGGGAATTATGCTATGATAGTAGCCCATTCCCAGCTTCTGGCAAACAGACACTAGGGACATCATACCTGCCCATCCTGGCTAATAGCCATTGATAGACGTGTCCACTGTCCATTTCACCCTCCTTCAGCTACAATCAGATGGCCTGATCCGGCAAGCAGGGCTGCTGATGCTGCTCCTCCCTGGCTAACTAATTAAAGAGTCGGTGGAGCAGAGGACCTGGACCCGGGGTCTCCACCTCCCAGGTGAAGCCTCCAACCACTCAGAGCCAGTTCTTACGCCCCTGCTCTCTGGCCCAGTTCTAGTTCTCCCCAGAGGAACAGCTCCCACAGGAGTGATGCAGGGGGCCCTACAGCAGACTGCCCCGCAGCTCAGGGACTAGGACACCCTGGGAGGTTGCAGAGCCCATCAAATCTAGTCTCTCCCGCAGGCAGAGGGGGCCTGGAACCAGGAGTCTCCCTCACCTCAGGTGATGCCCAAACCACTCGGCTCCTCCCACACTGTTGTGTGAGCTTGTGTGTGGGTCCGATCCAGCAAGCGGCCTGAGCGCAACCACCACATCGGGCCCCCAGACGAGTGCAGAAGACACCTGTCATCCCTTGGTGCATGCATTGCTCTAGGGCAGGATGGATAAAAATCAGTGATTTAAAAAAAATCAAATCAAATGTTATTTATTTAAATCAGATTTTTTTCATAAAATCCTTTTTGAGGAAAAAATCTATCTAAAGATAGTTTTAATTAAGGTACATTATAACTCAAAGATATCTCATTACAGAATAGGGACTATAAATTCTAATTCTATAGTATGAGACAATATATTCATGAAATGTTTAAGAAAAGTTTTGTAAATGAGTTCCAATCGTTCATGGATTAGGGACCCGATCTTATGAGGTTCCAGGGGCTTCTGTATAGATTATTTAGGTTAATCTTTCTATCTACCCAATGAGACTCAGTGCTCAGTTTGGAAGATACTATCAGAGGTTATTAGTTTTGCAGTTCTCAAACTGTGGATTTGTGTCTCCAGATAACATGCTTCTTAACAGCAAAAACATTTTAAAATAAATAATATATAGGGGTGAGAAATAACAGACCTCAACTGTATTGTCCTCTGCAAATTTGTGTACACAGAGTCAATCCCTTTCCTCTCTCTAAAAGTGCAAAGTTTCAAAAAGTCGATAAATAGAATAATGTTGCGGTGGAATAGATGCTGGAAACAAGGATGAAAAGTCTGGAGATAATGTGAGAAGAGGAGACATGACAGGGAGAAACTAAGAGTAAACTGTTGGCCAGCCATATCCAGAATCTGAATTCTCTGAGTGAGCCTCATATGATGGAATCTACCACCGACCACTCTCGCACAGAAGGGACCACTAATGAGCCAGCAGGTCAAAGATCCCAGTTAAGACATTTTATGAGTTCCTCTCCTGTGGAATAGACAGGGATGCATACAAATACAAACAGGCGTGCAACAAAGAAAAGCAAGGCCTGTCGCCCATGAAACAAGCATCAGAGACCGTAGTTTTTCTCAGGAGAAGACGCCTGAATTATGAAAGGGAACATTCTGAACAGGCGGATTGTCAGTGTGGTAAACTTTTATTTCATACTTCCTTTTAAGGACGTGCCTTCTTCCTTCTGAGCTATTCCTGAATTCTCATGTTGAGCAATTATAAGTATTCTCCATATACTATCATGTTTGATGCAGTTGTGATAGAAAATAAATAGCTGAAATAGGCAGATCTTCCTTTTACAATGTCACCTTTAAAGTAGTGCTGAGTGTCAGTGAATGCTATGAGTAATACTAAATGAGCAGTATGGTAATAATAATTAAATACATTGACTTATTCTGTTTAGGAGAACTCATCATAGAATCATAAAATATCAGGGCTGGAAGGGACCTCAGGAGATCATCTAGTGCAACCCCCAGCTCAAAGCAAGACCAATCCCCAACTAAAGCCTCCCAGCCACGGCTTTGTGAATCTGGGTCTTAAAAACCTCTAAAGGAGGAGATTCTACCACTTCCCCAGGTAACCCATTCCAGTGCTTCACCACCCTCCTAGTGAAATAAAGTTTCCTAATAGATTTCCCCCATTACAACTTGAGACCATTGCTCCTTGTTCTGTCATCTGCCACCACTGAGAACAGCCTAGATCCATCCTCTTTGGAACTCCTCTTCAGGTAGTCGAAGGTTCCTATCAAATCCCCCCTCACTCTTCTCTGCTGCAGATTAAACAATCCCAGTTCCCTCAGCCTCTCCTCGTAAATCATATGCCTCAGCCCCCTAATAATTTTTGTTGCCCTCCGCTAGACTCTCTCCAATTTGTCCACATCCTTTCTGTAGTGGGGAGACCAAAACTGGACACAATACTCGGGTGTGGCCTCACCAGTGCCGAATAGAGGGGAATAATCACTTCCCTCGATCTGATGACAATGCTCCTACTAATACAGCCCAATATGCCATTGGCCTTCTTGGCATCAAGGGCACACTGCTGACTCATATCCAGCTTCTCGTCCATGGTAATCCCCAGGTATTGTTCTGCAGAACTGCTGCTTAGCCAGTCGGTCCCCAGCCTGTAGCAGTGCATGGAATTCTTCTGTCCTAAATGCAGGGCTCTGCACTTGTCCTTGCTGAACCTCATCACATTTCTTCTGACCTAATTCTCCAATTTGTCTAGGTCACTCTGGACTCTATCCCTACCCTTCAGCATATTTACCTCTCCCACCAGCTTAGTTTCATCTGCGAACTTGCTGAGGGTGCAATCCATCCCATCATCCAGATCATTGATAAAGATGTTGAACAAAACCGGCCCCAGGACCAACTCCTCGGGCACTTTGCTTAATACCACCTGCCAACTAGACATGGAGCCATTGATCACTATCCGTTGAGCCCGACAATCTAGCCAGCTTTCTATCCACTGTAAGGTCCATTTATCCAATCCATACTACTTTAACTTGCTAGCAAGAATACTGTGGAAGACCATATCAAAAGCTTTGCTAAAGTTATGATATATCACGTGCACCGCTTTCCCCACATGATTGGAATGTTGGTGTGGATGGGTACAGCTTGCTCAGGAAGGACAGACAGGGGGAAAAGGGAGGAGGTGTTGCCTTATATATTAATAATGTGCATGCTTGGACTGAGTTGGAGACGGACAGAAGTGTTGAGAGTCTCTGGATTAGGATAAAAGGGGTAAAAAAAACAAGGCTGATGTCCTGCTAGGAGTCTATTTACTACAGGCCATCTAACCAGGTGGAAAAGGTGGATGAGGCTTCTTTTAAACAACTAACAAAATCATCCAAAGCCAAGATTTGGTGGCGATGGGGGACTTCAACTATCCAGATATATGTTGGGAAAATAACATAGCAGGGCACAGACCATCCAATAAGTTCTTGGACTGCATTGCAGACAACTTTTTATTTCAGAAGGTTGAAAAAGCTACTGGGGGGAAGCTGTTCTAGCCTTGATTTTAACAAAAAGGGAGGAACTCGTTGAGAATTTGAAAGTGGAAGGCAGCCTGGGTGAAAGTGATCATGAAATCATAGAGTTCACAATTCTAAGGAGGGTCAAAGGGAGTACAGCAAAATAGAGACCATGGATTTCAGGAAGGCGGATTTTGGTAAGCTCAGAGAGCTGACAGGTAAGGTCCCATGGGAATTAAAACTGAGGGGAAAAACAACTGAGGAGAGTGGGCAATTTTTCAAAGGGACACTATTAAGGGCCCAAAAGCAAGCTATTCCATTGGGTAGGAAAGATAGAAAATGTGGCAAAAGACCAGCTTGGCTTAACCACGAGATTGTGCATGATCTAAACAATAAAAAGGAGTCACATAAAAATGGAAACTAGGACAGATTACAAAGGATAAATATAGGCAAACAACACAGGAATGCAGGGACGAGATTAGAAAGGCAAAGGCACAAAATGAACTCAAACTAGCTAAACGAATAAAGGGAAACAAGAAGACTTTTTATCAACACATTAGAAGCAGGAGAAAGACCAAGGACAGGGTAGCCCCCTGCTCAGTGAGGAGGGAGAAACAGTAACAGGAAACTTGGAAATGGCAGAGATGCTTAATGACTTCTTTGTTTCGG
>NW_027425292.1:0-12908 GCF_003597395.2 Chelonoidis abingdonii
CACACTTCCCATAATTCACCACCAGATGTCAGGGTACAGCTCATCCTGACTCTGCTTACATATGGTTCCCTCTGGAAATGGAAGCCACGGGGATCCAGAGCGAGTGGACTCCCTGAGGGGGCCCATGACGAGAGACAGGCATGCTAAGGCTCAGAGAGGTGCAGTGCCAGGAGGCGAAGGGGCTTAACAGCCAAGAGAGACTTGACTTCTGACAAGGCCTGTCACACTGAAGGGGGTTCCCCCAGGGACCGTACAGGGCCAAGAGTGGGCATGACTTGTGAGTCCCTGACACTGTGCCCTAAATCTTCATCTGTTCTTCTGGTCCTCTCTCCTTCTTCACTCTCTTCACTGTCCCGCTGTTCTTTTCTCCTTCTTGTCTCTATCCCATACACTCACTTTTCATTTCTTTATCTTTCCCCCTTTTCTCTCCTCGTCTCTCACACCTTCCCTTCCCCCTTCTCCCTGTCGCCACAGTCATCTCTCCCTCTCTCTCTCTCTGTCTGTGAAGCCCAATGTCAGTGTTTCCCTGGAGCACAACAATTCCAACACAAGGGACAGCACCAATGACTTCTGCCTTGCAGGGAGCCATTGTGCAGGAGACAACATGGCCACAATATGACCCCCGGCGTGCCAGTCTGACTTTGTCAGAAACTCCTCCTTTCAATCCTTTCTCTCTTCATTATAGCCAATACTGAGATGGGGACATGTATTTCAGATTAGAAAGCAGGATAATTGTCTAACAATGTACTTGTTAGGCTGTTGGATTGTGCCACTCCACCATTAGCAGCCAGCAGAGGAAGTTACTACAGGCCTTAGCAGCTCTGACATATTCTTCCCAGCAGGGGGCAGTGGTGTATAGATACACAAGCCAAGCCATGACCAGATGGGTTCTGCAGGGTTCAATAATAAAAATACTCTCCTGTACCCTCTGCTCACACTAGTGGGCTTAGAGGGACCAAGAATAGGACATGCAGCCTTTCACCCCAGGTCATAGGTTTGATTTGACCCAGGTTGGGAGTTACTGACTCTGGGGGCTATTCAGGGCTTTGGTCATATTCCATGGGCCCGGCCCTGGTGCCCCCTGTCATTGGCGGGGCCCATGCCAGGGAACCCTGTCTTTTACCGTAAACCCGCCTCTGTTCCTGAGATCTCTTCCAACCCTAATCTTCTATGATTCTATGAAATGCTCAGGTAACTTGGGGATGAGTGCACAAGAACACCACTGCTGTGTACCACGTCTGAGAGAGCTCCTCATAAAGTGTTATTTCTGCTACAACAGTACATCGATTGGGGCACATGGTGCTGGAAATACAATGACCAGTCACAGACAATCGAAAACCTTGCAACTTTGGGCCACAGGTGTGGAGCAGCAGCTATAGTTACAAAATATTGGGTGTGGTTGGAGAATTCAAAGAGTCACCTTCGTATAACAATGCAGGGCTTGAAACGCTGCTGTGATCAGAGAGATGTCTGCTGCAGCTAAGAACAGGCCCTTGTCTGTGCTGTCAGGTGAATATAAAGTTATAAATGAAGGAACATATTTGTTTAGCACAAGATTTTCTTGAATTCATGTGGAGAACAACAAAACAGGTTCCAGTCCAGCTCTGGGAGAGAGCAAAGCCATTCCTATCTGCTGACCATTCAGTACCTGTGTGAAATAAATGAGCCGATCTCAGTGGTACAAAAAGTGATGACCCCACATGTTTGTGTGTACAATGGGAGTATCGAGAGGAGTGTTATCCTGAGGAAGAGACAAAAACTGAATCTAAGTATCTCACTGGTTCTCATGATGCCTCTTTTCTCCAGCTTTCAGTTCACTCACTGAATTGAAAAAAAAAAGACTCAAAATGCACCTACCCTTCAGAAATACACCCCACAGTTAGAAGTAATATCCCACGCACAGCTGCACAAGGGTCATATCTCCTGCTAATTACAATTCTGCCGTTTAATATCCTCATTCTGCCTAGCCCCCCCAGTACAAAATTCTCTCTCATTCTTTCTTCCTCCTATCCATTTTTTTTTCTTTTCTTCTCTCTCTCTCTCATATCATTTCCTGTCTCACGCTTATGTCAGCATCTCCGCTCCCTGATTGGCCAGTGCCTGGAAGTTCTGGCTCAGGCTCAGGCTGTGTGTGTCTATGGAGCTGTCTCAGACAGATCCCCAGCCAGATGAGCAGCTACACAATGGTTCCCCATTTGCTCTTTATTGTTGGCCTGTCCCCCTTGGGTAAGTGAAAGCTTTTAAATTAAGCAAAAGCACATGAAGGAGTCTAGGGATCTGTTCATTTTTAGAGACAGAAGAGATGAGACAGACCATCTTTCTCATTGCCCCCATCCCTAGCCCCTGCGGGGTGGTTTCCAGTGTTATATTCTCCTACACTTTCTACAGTGAGATTATAAAATGAAGCTGGCAATAAGGCTTCCACCCCTTCTCACGCAGAGATCGCCCTCACCTTTGGGAATGTTTCCTGATCAGAAGCTGGAAATTCCCCCATTACTCCAATATAATCCCATTAAACCCTCATTTCATTTTATTTCTGTTTCCTCACAGGATGGGCCATCCGTCAGCCCCCAGACATGGTGGTCAGTCAGGGACAGCCACTAGCACTGAACTGCTCCCAAAATTCTACCAGTTACCCCAACATGTACTGGTACAAACAGGCCGTGGGAAAGGACGTAAGGCTGCAGCTGGTCGTGTTTTCCATAGAAGATTCCAGTGCACAACTTGAGAAGCCATTTGAAGGTCACATCCAGAGCAATGGGACAAAAAACTCTGTCCTGTCTCTGTCTGCCGAGAGTGCCCAGGCACATATTACTGTACTAAGCGAGATCACACAGTGACTCAACTGCCGAAAGTGCTTTGCATAAACCATCCAGTAAAGTGAAAGGACTTCCCTTCCCCCATACTCATGCACAGCCATTTTTCCTGTCCACTCCATCTTGCTCTAACACCTCTCTCCCAGTCCCTATGTATCTTCCTCTCCTTTCCCTATCATCTCTTCTGCCTCTCTCCTCTTCTTTTTCTGAACCTTTCCTTTTTCCTTCTTCTGTCCTACTAAGGCTAGGTCTATACCGGGGTCAGCAACCTAAGGCACGTGTACCAAAGGTGGCACATGAGCCGATTTTTCATGGTATGCGGGGTAGGCTGAGCTGCTCAGTCCGCCGCTGCTCTGGGGTCCCCGCTGCTGGCCTCTTACCAGCCGGATTCCCGCCTGGTCCCACTCAGCACCTGCTGCTGGCCTGGGGGAAGGAACCCCAGGCTGGCGGCGGGCTGAGACCCCAGCTGGCAAGGAGCCAGCAGCTGAAACCCCAGAGCGCTCTGGGGTTTCCACTGCCAGTTCCTGCCAGCCTGGGTCCTGCCATCGGTCCCACTCAGTGCCAGCTGCTGGCCTGGGGGATGGAACCGCAGCCTGACAGCAGGCTGAGACCCTAGCTGGCAGGAGTTGGTGGTGGAAACCCCAGAGCGATGGTGGTCAGCCTGCCACCATTCTGGAGTTCTGGCTGTTGGCCCCTTGCCAGCTGGGGTCCCCGCAGCCCCACTCACCTTAATTCCAGTTGGAGTTCCAGCGCAGGCCCCCCAGGCTTCTGGCCCTGCTCAGCCCTACCAGCCGCCAGCTCCACTCACCTCAGTTGCGGATCTGGGGTTCCAGCCGCTGACCTCCTGCCAGCTGGTTATAAGCTTATAACTCAGAAGCCTATGTGCAGCTTAAAGTATCTACATAGGTGCCACTAGAAAACTCAGCAATGAAAAGCAAGGGCAAGGATCACACTAAACATAGAAGATCTGAATTTTAATTTTATTTTAAATAAAGCTTCTGAAACATTTTGAAACCTTGTTTACTTTACATATAACAGTAGCTTGGTTATATATTATAGACTTATAGAGAGACCTAAACAACATTCGACTGTGTTACCGGCGGGCAAAGCCTTAAATTAGAGTGTATACATGAAGACTCGGCACAACACTACTGAAAGGTTGCCGACCCCTGGTCTACACTATAGTTTATGTTAGCATAACTTATGTCGCTTGGTAGTCTGAGTAAATCACCTCCCTGAGCAACATGAGTTACACTGCTGTAAGTGCCAGCACGGACAACCACTCTCTGGGACTAGCGTAGTTAAGCTGACAGGAGAACTCTCTCCTACCTTAGAGAGTTTACAGTGGCACAGGTGCATCTGTGCAGGTGCACTGCTGTAAACTCTCTAGTGTAGCCGTGTGTGATGAAATTAGGGCTAGAGTGCATATGCCTCAGTTTCCCTGTGTGCTGCATGGTTAACAATGTGGTGGGAAAGAGTTTGTTGTTGCAGAGGACCAGCTGTGACCTGTCCTAGCAGTCAGGACCACCAGACAACAGCCTTGAGTTGGAGAACCCTAACAACTGGTGACCTGGTGACTAAGAGGCCCACCCCAGCTTGACAGTCAGCTGGTTCTGGCCAGTAGAAGGACAATGGGCTAAGGAGAGAGGACCCCCGTGACCTAACCAACCAGTTCCAGCCAGAGGGGAACAAAGGATGGAAGAGAGAGGGGGCCCCTATGGTCTGTTTACATGGGATGGAAGACAGAAGATGGGGGAGGAGCTGTCAGAGCCAGTAATATAGGATGCCCAGCTGGAAAGCGCAGGGTCCCTGGCCTGGAGAGGGAGAGCAGGCAGAACCCACTTGTCTGCAGGTTTGACTTATGTGTGCTTTGCTGAGGGAGGCCAGGGCTGAGGCCCTTGAGAGTTTTGTATGCTTTGTTCAGATGCTCAGTATACCCCTCTGTTTTATGCTGCCTGAGAGTTGCACTGGTCTAGAGCACAGAGTTGCATGTATAACCCTTCTGCCCCTCTGAGTTGGCAGCAGAAAGGGTCGGGTTCAGTATCCAGAGGTTCCGTTTCAGTAACACAATGCATAACTGGCTCGAGCCCCCACCCAGTGACCTGGGACACTTACATACCACACCCTCCTGTGCGCTTCTAGGAGGCAATACTTCCCCCCTTGCAAGCACGGAGTCTGAATGTAGCAAAATCTTTTTAATAAAGGAAGGAATCAATGCGGCATCCCATTGGAGAAACACCACAAACACCAAATAGAAGTACATAAACCACAACCATAACAAAAACCCCACCCCCATAATAACGTGGCACTGCTATTTCCCCCCTTAGGTTTAATCACAACACCCAAAGCCCCAACAAACCCAAATCTAGTCACTAACTCAAATCTACCCAGAAAATTCAGAATATCTACAATGTCCTCCCACACTCCTGGGAAAGGGGCACCTCAATTACAAGTGCGTTCCAGGGCCAACGCCCTTCATCTCCGTCTCGTACTGCTTCCCCCTTAAACTCCACGAACCGCGATCTATCTACACATAGCCTCCCTCACTGGGCACTAATGCTCCCAGCTAGTCCCACAATCGTCTCCGCCCACCAATGCTCTGAGACAAACAGAGCATGTCCAGTTCCCATTAGACAGAACTTAACTTGAGCTCCAGCTCTGCTCATGTAGGCCCTGACTCCACCCATCCCACAAGCTAACTCTCTGCTCTGCTACAGCTTTCCGCCCCCGCTTCCATCCCTACTTCCTCGTGGCCGCTCCAGCCACCCCACAAACAGCTCCACTCCGCCAGCTGCTGCCATGTCTACAGTATTAGCGTCAGGCTCCCATATTAGTTACCGTACAGTACTTCATGCCCCAAGCCAGCACAGTAAATCAGGCGCAAATTTTCGGTGATCCGCTCTAAATAGTGATCTCTAGCACTAGTCCCAGGGGAGCCCCAGCTTGCTAGTGCACCAGAACCCAAAGTAGAATTTAGCCAGAGTATAAAAAACTTATCTATGATCTCTATAAGGAATAAAAAAAATCAACACTGACATTACCCACACGAACAGAGTGGACCACTGAAATTCTTAACTGGCCTTCAAAAGGATCACACCTACACACCAACACAAATCCAAAAGCCCCCAACCCCTCTCTCTACCACAGGTAAAACACTGCTTGAACCCATGCTCCCCTTTCATAGCAAGTGTCATTAAAAAATATTATTACCAATACTTCTGTAATAAAGCAAGTCTGTAGTCCTCACCCTCACATTAATTCAGTGCCAACACTTGAGTTAGCCTCCCAATAACGTAAGAAAGTGAGGGGATCACCAAGAACTGTACAAACGATAACCACACCACTAGCTCCTGACTTCTCCAGCTGGAATGTGCCTAGCAAATATTTGAGACTTCACAACCGGTACCATCGTCTCACACTTTCCTAATTCACCACCAATGTCAGGTACAGCTCAAATCATGACCTCGTGCTGACATAGTGGTATCCGCTCGGAGAATGGAAGAATCTTTTCCTTTTTTACTACACTTTACCGGAAATTTCGAAGATTTCCCCAATTCTCGATTACGAAGTTTCTGCAAGAATTCAATTCACCTCAATCCAGTAATGCACTCGTTTAACAAAAGGGAAAGGTCAGAACAAAAGAGAAAGCACTATGATTCGCCACGAATTCCAAATCCTGGAATCTTCCAACTGATGAAGACATCTAGAATTATAGAGGTTCAAGTTATTTCCTTTCACGTAGCATGCATGTGTTATCAAGGCTGTCGCACCTGTCTAAACAGTAATATCCCTTGTCCAGTGCCATTCAGAAAGGAATCCTCAATTGCCAGCCTTTCTTTCCCTTCATCCCTCTGAAAGACGAAGTGAGGTGTTATTTTAATAAAAAAAATCTTTTGATCCATTAAAGTCCCTAGCTTCTTTTTCTTTTAAAAATTAATCTCCTTGAAATAAGCTCTCCACTGTCCTCAAACTGCGAGATAAGCTCTCCATTCTCCCTCATCATCTGAGATAATTCGCCTCCTACCTCACAAGCTTCCCCAAAAGGGGTCTTTGTCTCCCATGGCTATTGTGATCAGGGGTATTGCGTTTGAAGGTGCTTCCTGAATTGCTTGCAATGCTGCTCTCCGACTGGTTCCTTCCATTTTCTCACTCTTCCCACTGTCTCTTTGTTTGGCTACCCAATCTTCCTCCTCACTTTTCACTGTGTATTTCATCATGCCCTCTCTTATCTCTTTAAAACTCGCTTACGCCAGCGCTGGGTTAATTGGTCAGACCCTCTTCAGCTCGTTTTGTTTTATACTGGAAAAGAAATCTGAGTGGCAAGGCTTTCCCAACAATTGGATTAAATATTCCACTTCTCCCCTCACTGGATTCCCAGGCATGCATTGAATTGCCAGCCAGGCTTTTTCCTTTTTAACTCCAAATTTTTGGCATTCTCTGAAGTCCTGCTTATCCCCTAAGCCATGTTTCTTGTGTGAACTGCCCTTTCACGGCAGAGCCCTCAGCATTTCCATCCTGAGGAGGAATATAAACCACTTGGCACCGTAGCAACTATCTTCATTCAATTGCATTTACACATAAGGCTGGTGAATTTTCCTTAAATTGCTATTCCCCCGCGCCTCACCCTGGAACCATTATCTTTTCCCTTTGCACTGAAATTCTGCGCATGGAAGAACTTTCCTTACCCTTCAGCTGGCGCTCCCATACCATTTCTAGCAACTTACGGTTTTTAAACCAAATCAACTGTTTGTGAAAACTACTTTTTACCTTCTAAAACAATTTACCTGCTATCAATCAAATCAATACAAACTTAGTGCGGCGCTGGGCACTTGGAAAAGGGACAGATATCTCAAGAAAAATCCACGGGCAGCCACAAACTCGACCTGTGGCCTCTCCAAGTGAATTAAAAGACGCAACAGAAAAAGAAAAGAGAAACATTATGGTTTATCCGTAAAACTGATGTTCGTTACGAGATTGTTGCTGGCATAGTCCCAACTCCATTGTACGGGGTGGCTGTTGTGTGTTTCATTTTCACCATGGTTTCTGTTTATGAACGACCACATAGCATTGTGCCATCCGGAACAGTTTTTCCCGTCAGTGGTATCGTAGGGGACATGTCTCTGGGTGCCTCTGGATGCGCCCATAGAGTGCATAAAGGGGGCATCGCTGTTCCAATCACCACCGGAACCCTCAAGTTCCTTCTCCGCTGAACTCCAAACAATGAGAGAGCGGTGGGTCAATGGAAGACACACAGCAAACACATCTCGAAAGGAAACCAGTTACAATTCTCATGCAACTTCAGTAGATTGATCATTGGTGAAAAAAAAAAAAAAAGAAATACCAACCCAACCCACAACAACCAGCACACGTCAAACAAACGACCCCAGTCTGTGTTTGCTGGTCTCATGAAACGAGTCATTGCTTACAGAGTTACATGTTCTACTATAAAGTGATTCGAAGTCTTGCATGTAATTCAGACATTAAATACAACAAACTATTTCTTTTGAGCAGCAAGGGTTGAATATAAGGCCTCCCATGTCTCCTTAAGAATCCCCTGTACTTGAACCTGCGAGCATTAACGCAATATGCGACAACAGTTAATTGAAGTGTTACATGTATAAAAAGCCACATTATACATAACAAAACAGGACAGTCATAACTAGTAGAAAATCCTGAGTACCTCGTAATAGCCAGGCTTGTTAACTCTATAAGCAATAGATAAATGCCACGCCCCGCACGATGCTGTCTTAGATGAAGTGCAGAAAAAGGTATTCAAAAGAAATAGTTACGGGGATACAGTAAGTACCTGCAAAGATATTAATATTTCATCATGATAAAGAAGTCTGGCTCAGGACCAAGAGTTGGGATCCACTCAAGAGCGTGCACAGATCACATTTTCCACATTGTGACTTAATTCTAATTCTAAGTCTCATGATTCTCATTAGCATTACGGGCCCATCGCCCTTGATGTCACATGGACGGGTCGCGATGGTCATCCATTCCTCCCTGCCCCATACTACTTTTTCTTCAGGCGTTTAATGATGTCTTGCCATTTGTTCACTTAGCATCACAGAAGATTCTGGGGGAAGGAGGAAAAATGTTTTCCTTAAAAAGCTGGCACTGACCCTCAGGTAAGGCGGATGTGAAATTTTCTCTGCACCCAACTTCATAGAGTGGAACGGTCAGAGCTAAATCTGCAAAGTGACAAATAAACAGAGTCCAGCAGTTTTTTCTGAACCACCCTAAATGCTTTCCTCCTCTGCTCAACCAAGCACCTATGGAGCTGAAGGGAGGGCAAAGCAGCTTTAACGAAAAACTGATCTATGCGATCCACTAAATGCACTGCGCTCTTCCATCCATTTCCAATTCACCTGATCTCTTTAGCCTCTCTCCGTTCTTTCAGTAACAGAGACCCAATTGCCCGTCTTGGAATTCTAGTCACATCAGCTCCTAGGATTTTAAAGGTGCCTAATAAGAGAATGAAAATTGTGTCCATACACACTCTCCTCCCCTTCGTTATTGGATGATCCAACCTTTTTCAAACCTTCGTTATTTTTCTGCTTGGACAATAGAGGCCGTTCACGTCTGTTTTCCCTGTGTGCAGAGCTTGCTTCTGTATGCCCTCACAACTAATGAAACGGAGGGGCTGCTGAGGCTAGACGACAATACATTTACCCACCTTTATCAGGCATTGCCATAATCTCGTAAATAGGTGTTTATCAATATCCAATGACAAGCAAAGGTTTTAGCTTTTTTCCACTCTTGGCTCGCTGTGTGCACGTCATTTTAACTACCTCTCCAGTCATCACTGAGTCTTCCTAAAAAGTGGAGGGAAAACGGGACTGACAGAATCGAATTCAAAGCAGAAGAACAAGAGAGGGGAAAAAACAAAACAAAACAAAAAATGTTTTGAAGACCCCCCACAACACACTTTCCAGTCTCTCTTCGTGACTACTCATAAAGAAGCAAAACAAAACAAAGTGAAAAAGCAACACCCCTTTTTCAGTTACCCTTTAAAAAGGCATATCCTGTGTCATGGAATCTTCAATGCTGTGAGAAGATCGCCGAAAGAGTCGCATATGGAAACCTCATTTGTCCACCAGGAAGACAATCACTACAAACTTCTCTCCTGCAATCCCGACCTGGGGGAACAACATCATGAACCCACTCAGCACCTGCCTCCCGCCTCGAACAATTAGTGGTGAGTTTTGTCCCCGTGACCCCTGCCACAAAGAACTGGCTGAGATACACCTCAGTTCACACAGGCCACAGCAAGCCATGTGTTGGCAACACTTTCAACCCACAACTGAAGAACGAAAAAATAAAAAAACCAAAGAAAGAGGACCTGGGCCACATGAAACCCAGAAGAAAGTCCCATCTCTCTTTATCAATCTGGTGAGCCATCCCAGTCCCTCAAACAACCTTAGTCAAATAATCCTCGTAATAACCTGTGCTCTGCCTGAACACTCAATGCTAACCCTTTCTGTCCAGCATACCACCCTGGTGATAACTGATTCTGGAACTCCCTCCTCTCTATTACATTTCCTTACCCCATCCCAAGCCAAACAAGCGGCCTCCCCCTCACGCACTGCTGCTGATCATGCTCTAGGATGCTGTGGTTCTTTTAAGGCCACTGCAGTTATCACGACGAGAGAAGCAGCTGATTAGCTCTTGCTTTTTTGATACAATTATTCTAACTGAAACAGACAGTCACATCAGACAGCGTTTATCTTCTAGAGAGAAGAGACCCCGAAAGTAAAAAGTAAGAGTGCAGAAAAAAAGTACTGTCAGTTAAATCTAATACAGCTATTAATGGAATGTTCCCCGCCTCAGACCCTCAGCCTTTTCTCAGCTCTGGTGCTTGATTTCATCTGTGCTATAAATGATTCATGGACCTTTTAACCCAAATATCATGAACTAAAGTCCAGCAACTTACTCAAGATGTGTAAAGGCACCTGTGTTGCGCGAGTGGCTCGTGGCCTCTTTTTTCACCCCTAGGCCAGGCCACCCCTTGTGAGGTGAGGAAAAGATTCTCGTGTCTGAAACATTTTTTCTCTGACACTGAAGCCTGTGACCATATATCCATAATGTTTATGGACTATGAGATAACTGAGTATGTTTATGCTACATTGCCATGAATTATCTCGCAAAGGTATATCTACTGCAGGTTTTCCCAAACTTGGGACCCTTGTGTAGGAAATCCTGCAGGCCGGTGGTTTGTTTTACCTCCAGTCCGCAAGTCCAGGCAATCGCAGCTCCCACTCGGTCGGTCGCTGCCTTCGCAATGTGACTGCAGAACGGTGCCATAAAGTCCTGGGCGCGCCTGTCGCTTCTAGCACTCCAATGGCCGAGACATGTGAATCGCGCCAACGCGAGCCGCGATCCGGCTGACCTGCGGATGGCAGTAAAAAACGGTCTGGCCGCGGCACAGCTTCCTACACAACACGCTCAATTTGGGAAAACTGTCTACTGAATGTCATCCATTTGTACACATATCATTTTTGTACTGAGTTATAATACGGCTTATACTCACTTGATTCCAATAGCTGTGAGGCATTTGGTACTTCTTGAGAAAGGAATTTGCAAAGTTAAGTGCCCAATCAAGAAGGCCTTAAGAACAATGATGGAAATGCTCCAATCCACATAAAGAAGTCTACTGAGGATGTCAAGTATAAGGGTAGCCGTGTTAGTCTGGATCTGTAAAAGCAGCAGAGAATCCGTGCACCTATAGACTAACAGACGTTTTTGGAGCATTGAGCTTCGTGGGTGAATAACCACTCGCGCATGCATTTAGCTGGAAATTTCCAGGGGCAGTGTATATATGCTAGCAAGCAACTAGAGATAACGAGTTAGTTCAATCAGGGAGATGAGACCCTGTTCTAGCACTGAGTGTGAAACAGGAGAGGAAACTGCTTCTGTAGTTGCAAGCGGGCCATTCACATTCGTTTGTTCACACCTACCTATGGTTGTCAAATTGCAGAGAACTGAAGCTCAGCATTTTCTCTTGAAGTCTGGTCTAAGTTTTTTTGCTTTGCAGGATGGCAACCTAAGTCTCTATAGTTGCCAGGAGGTTGAGTGCTCCCACAGGTTTTTGTAATTGCCATTCCCCTAAGCTGATTTGGTCCATACCTTTTCCGTAGAGACGTCCATTTGGCCGATGTACATAGCAGAGCATTGCTGGCAATGATGTTTCGTATACTTATATGGTGACGTGCAGTGAATGAACCGTGGTGGTGTGGTCTGATCTGTTAGTCCTGTGATGTGTCGCGGTGTAGAATGTGGCGAAGCTGGCATCGTTGTTGCATGGATGTTCCGTGAGCTAGAGTTACTATGGTGCGGTGTGGCAGTTTCTGTGAGGATACGTTTCAGGTTGGCAAGTTGTCTGTGGCGAGATTGGCTGCCACCAAGGCCTGTTAAAGTGTGGATCATTGTCGATGGGTTGGTAGATCCCTGATGATGCTGAGGGTGGTTGTAGCGTGGGGCTGTAGTGTGGTTTGACCAAGCATGACTCCACTGCCAGCACTTGCACCTGTCCCTGCCACACTACATGCAACACTTAAGTGTGCCATCCCTGCAGCACAAAACTTCAGACCAGACTTCCAAAGAGAATACTGCTCGACTTCAGTTCATCGCAATTTACACCAATCAGCTTCAGGATGAACAAAGACTGTGAATGGCGTGCCAAAATCAGAAGCAGTTCTCTCTCTTGGTTTTCACCAACAACACCTCTTCACGGCTGCATAGAACAGGTCTCATCCTCGCCCGTTGACTGAACAACTGCTCTTACCTCTACTTGCTTCATAGCATATAACCTCCCTGAAATTCCCTACATCATCCACCGAATTGGGTATTTACACAAACCAGAAAGCTCATGTCCAAAACGTCTGTTAGTCATAAGGTCACAGGATTTCTCGCTTTATACTAGGATCAAGTAGCATGTAACATTTGCTTACCTGTAGTTCTATCATCATGGACATGTGTCCTGAGTGATCCAAACTCCCTTCCAGTCGGAGCTTAGACTCTTGGCACAACACGGAAGTGAGAAAGGGGCTCCAACCAATCAAGAGGCAGAATCATGTTAAAACTCAGAAC
>NW_027425292.1:12933-26692 GCF_003597395.2 Chelonoidis abingdonii
AAACCCGCCTCTGTTCCTGAGGTCTCTTCCAACCCTAATCTTCTATGATTCTATGAAATGCTCAGGTAACTTGGGGATGAGTGCACAAGAACACCACTGCTGTGTACCACGTCTGAGAGAGCTCCTCATAAAGTGTTATTTCTGCTACAACAGTACATCGATTGGGGCACATGGTGCTGGAAATACAATGACCAGTCACAGACAATCGAAAACCTTGCAACTTTGGGCCACAGGTGTGGAGCAGCAGCTATAGTTACAAAATATTGGGTGTGGTTGGAGAATTCAAAGAGTCACCTTCGTATAACAATGCAGGGCTTGAAACGCTGCTGTGATCAGAGAGATGTCTGCTGCAGCTAAGAACAGGCCCTTGTCTGTGCTGTCAGGTGAATATAAAGTTATAAATGAAGGAACATATTTGTTTAGCACAAGATTTTCTTGAATTCATGTGGAGAACAACAAAACAGGTTCCAGTCCAGCTCTGGGAGAGAGCAAAGCCATTCCTATCTGCTGACCATTCAGTACCTGTGTGAAATAAATGAGCCGATCTCAGTGGTACAAAAAGTGATGACCCCACATGTTTGTGTGTACAATGGGAGTATCGAGTGGAGTGTTATCCTGAGGAGGAGACAAAAAGCTGAATCTAAGTATCACACTTGTTCTCATGGTGCCTCTTTTCTCCAGCTTTCAGTTCACTCACTGAATTGAAAAAAAAAAACACAAAATGCACCTACTCTTCAGAAATACACACCACACTTTGAAGTAATATCCCACGCACAGCTGCACAAGGGTCATATCTCCTGCTAATTACAATTCTGCCGTTTAATATCCTCATTCTGCCTAGACCCCTCCCAGTACAAAATTCTCTCTCATTCTTTCGTCCTCCTATCGATTTTTTTTTCTTTTCATCTCTCTCTCTCTCTTATCATTTTCTGTCTCACGCTTATGTCAGCATCTCTGCTTCCTGGTTGGCCAGTGGCTGGAAGTTCTGACTTAGGCTCAGGCTGTGTGTGTCTTTGCAGCTGTCTCAGACAGATCCCCAGCCAGATGAACAGCTACACAATGGTTTCCCAGTTGCTCTTTATTGTTGGCCTGTCCCCCTTGGGTAAGTGAAGGTTTTAAATTAAGCAAAAGAACACGAAGGAGTCTATGGATCTGTTCATTTTTAGAGACAGAACAGATGGGATCGACCATCTTTCCCATTGCCCCCATCCCTAGCCCCTGTGGGGTGGTTTCCAGCGTTATATTCTGCTACACTTTCTACAGTGAGATTATAAAATGAAGCTGGCAATAAGGCTTCCACCCCTTCCAATGCAGAGATCGCCCTCACCTTTGGGAATGTTTTCTGATCACAAGCTGGAAATTCCCCCATTTCTCCAATATAATCCCATTAAACCCTCATCTCATTTAATTCTGTTTCCTCACAGGATGGGCCATCCGTCAGCCCCCAGACATGATGGTCAGTCAGGGACAGCAGCTGACACTGAACTGCTCCCAAAATTCAACCACTTACCCCAACATGTACTGGTACAAACAGGCCGTGGGAAAGGATGCAAGGCTGCAGCTGGTCGTGTTTTCTACAGAAGACTTTGGTGCAAATGTTGAGAAGCCATTTGAAGGTCACTTCCAGAGCAATGGGACAAAAAACTCTGTCCTGTCTCTGTCTGCCGAGAGTGCCCAGGTGCAAGACTCAGGCACATATTACTGTGCTAAGCAAGATCACACAGTGACTCAACTGCCGAAAGTGCTTAGCATAAACCACCCAGTAAAGTGAAAGGACTTCCCTTTCCCCATACTCATGCACAGCCATGTTTCCTGTCCACTCTATTTTGCTCTAACACCTCTCTCTCTGTCCCTATGTATCTTCCTCTCCTTTCCCTATCATCTCTTCTGCCTCTCTCCTCTTTTTTTTCTGAACCTTTCCTTTTCCCTTCTTCTGTTCTACTAAGGCTAGGTCAACACCAGGGGTCAGCAACCTATGGCATGTGTGCCAAAGGTGGCACATGAGCCGATTTTTCGTGGTATGCGGGGTAGGCTGAGCTGCTCAGCCCGCCGCTGCTCTGGGGCTCCCACTGCTGGCCCCTTACCAGCAGGGGTTGTGCCTGGTCCCACTCAGTGCCAGCTGCTGGCCTGGGGGAAGGAACCCCAGGCCGGCAGCGGGCTGAGACCTCAGCTGGCAGGAGTTGGTGGTGGAAACCCCAGAGCTCTGGCGGTCAGCCTGCCACCATTCTGGGGTTCTGGCTGCTGGCCCCTTGCCAGCTGGGGTACCCGTACCCCACTCACCTTGCTTTGAGTTGGAGTTCCAGCGCAGACCCCCTGCCAGACAGGCTCCAGGCTTCCGGCACTGCTCAGATCTACCAGCCGCCAGCTCCACTCACCTCAGTTGCGGATCTGGGGTTCCAGCTGCTGACCTCCTGCCAGCTGGTTATCAGCTTATAACTCAGAAGCCTGTGTGCAGCTTAAGGTATCTAAATAATTGCCACCAGACATTGGAAAACTCAGCAAGGAAAAGCAAGGGCAAGGATCACACTAAACTAATAAGATCTGAATTTTAATTTAATTTTAAATAAAGCTTCTGAAACATTTTGAAATCTGGTTTACTTTACATATAACAGTAGTTTGATTATATATTATAGAGAGACCTTCTAAAAAACATTCAACTGTATTACCGGCATGCAAAGCCTTAAAGTAGAGTGTATATGTGAAGACTTGGCACACCACTACTGAAAGGTTGCCGACCCCTGGTTTAGACTATAGCTCATGTTAGCATAACTTATGTCGCTTGGTAGTCTGAGTAAATCACCTCCCTGAGCAACATGAGTTACACTGCTGTAAGTTCCAGCATGGACAACCACTCTCTGGGACTAGAGTAGTTAAGCTGACAGGAGAACTGTCTCCTACATTAGAGATCTTACAGTGGCATAGGTGAATCAGTGCAGCTGCGCTGCTGTAAACTCTCTAGTGTAGCCGTGTGTGATGAAATTGGGGATTTTGATAGTGTTTTACATGGATAGCGTGCATATGCCTCAGTTTCCCTGTGTGCTGCATGGTTAACAATGTGGTGGGAAAGAGTTTGTTGTTGCAGAGGACCAGCTGTGACCTCTCCTAGCAGTCACTACCACCAGACAACGGCCTTGAGTTGGAGAACCCTAACAACTGGTGACCTGGTGACTAAGAGGCCCACCCCAGCTTGGCAGTCAGCTGGTTCTGGCCAGTGGAAGGACAATGGGCTAAGGAGAGAGGACCCCCGTGACCTAACCAACCAGTTCCAGCCAGAGGGGAACAAAGGATGGAAGAGAGAGGGGGCCCCAATAGTCTGTTTACATGGGATGGAAGACAGAGGACAGGGTAGGAGCTGTCAGAGCCAGTAATGTTGGATGCCCAGCTGGAAAGTGCAGGGTCCCTGACCTAGAGAGGGAGAGCAGGCAGAGCCCACTTGGCTGCAGGTCTGACTTAGATGTACTGTGCTGAGGGAGGCCAGGCGTGAGGCCCTTGAGAGTATTTTATGCTTTGTTCAGATGCTCAATATACTCCCCTGTTTTATGCTGCCTGAGATTCGCACCAGTCTAGAGCACAGGGTTGCATGGTTCCCTCTGGGAATGGAGGCCCCAGGGATCCAGAGCGAATGGACTCCCTGAGGGGGCCCATGACGAGAGACAGGCATGCTAAGTCTCAGAGAGATGCAGTGCCAGGAGGCGAAGGGACTTAACCGACGAGAGAGACTTGACCCCTGACAAGGGCTGTCACACTGAAGGGGGTTCCCCCCAGGGACAATACAGGGCCAAGAGTGGGCACGACTTGTGAGTCCCTGACACCATGCCCTAAATCTTCTTCTGTTCTTCTGGTCCTCTCTCCTTCTTCTTCTCTCTCTTCACTGTCCCAGTGCTCTTTTCTCCTTTTTGTTTCTTTCCCATACAATCACTTTTCATTTCTTTCTCTTTCACCCTTTTCTCTCCTCATCTCTCACACCTTCCCTTCCCCATTCTCCCTTTCGCCTCAGTCATTCCTCTCTCTCTTTCTCCTCCCTTCAATGGAATGATTTGGGCAATGGGAACCATTTCAAGCTGGACGTAGGAGACCTTTCCGTCCTTCTGAGCTTTTCTGCTTTCTTCCCTCTGTTCCCTCCCCTCATTTTCCCTCCTTTATCCCATTCCTCCCTTCCCCTCCTTATTTCTACACCTCTCCTCTCTCATTCACCATAATCGCTCCCCCTTTACAAATTAAGGACCTGGTCTCAAGGCTGTTTCCTGGTGACATCTGTGATCCCCAAAGTCAGTGTTTCCCTGGAGCACAACAATTCCAGCCCAAGGGACAGCACCAATGATTTCTGCCTTGCAGGGAGCCATTGTGCAGGAGACAACATGGCCACAATATGACCCCCGCATGCCAGCCTTCTTCGTCAGAAACTTCTCTTTTCAATCCTGTCTCTCTTCATTATGGCCAATACTGAGATGGGGACACGTATTTCAGATTAGAAAGCAGGATAATTGTCTAACAATGTACTTGTTAGGCTGTTGAATTGTGCCACTCCACCATGAACAGCCTGCAGTGGAAGCTAGTACAGGCCTTAGCAGCTCTGACATATTCTTCCCAGCAGGGGGCAGTGGTGTATAGACACACAAGCCAAGCCATGACCAGATGGGTTCTGCAGGGTTCAATAATAAAAATACCCCCGGTATCCTCTGCTGACACTGGTGGGCTTAGAGGGACCAAGAATAGGACATGCAGCCTTTTACCACAGTTTTGATTTCACCCAGGTTGGGAGTTACTGACTCTGGAGGCTATTCAGGGCTTTGGTCATATTCCATGGGTCTGGCCCTGGGGCCCCCTGTCATTGGGGGGCCCGTGCCAGAGAACCCTGTGTTTTACTGTAAACTCGCCTCTGTTCCTGAGGTCTCCTCCAATCCTAATCTTCTATGATTCTATGAAATGCTCAGGTGACTTGAGGATGAGTGCACAAGAACAGCACTGCTGTGTACCACATCTGAGAGAGCTGCCCATACAGTGTTATTTCTGCTACAACAGTACATCGATTGGGGCACATGGTGCTGGAAATACAATTACCAGTTACAGACAATCAAAAACCTTGCAACTTTGGGCCACAAGTGTGGAGCAGCAGCTATAGTTGTTACAAAATATGGGGTGTGGTTGGAGAATTCAAAGAGTCACCTTCATATAACAATGCAGGGCTTGAAACACTGCTGTGATCCTAGAGATGTCTGCTGCAGCTAAGAACAGGCCCTTGTCTGTGCTGTCAGGTGAATATAAAGTTATAAACAAAGGAACATATTTGTTTAGCACAAGATTTTCTTGAATTTATGTGGAGAACAACAAAACAGGTTCCAGTCCAGCTCTGGGAGAGAGTAAAGCCATTCCTATCTGCTGACCATTCAGTACCTGTGTGAAATAAATGAGCCGATCTCAGTGGTACAAAAAGTGATGACCCCACATGTTTGTGTGTACAATGGGAGTATCGAGAGGAGTGTTATCCTGAGGAAGAGACAAAAAACTGAATCTAAGTATCTCACTGTTTGGTTCTCATGATGCCTCTTTTCTCCAGCTTTCAGTTCACTCACTGAATTGAAAAAAAAAAGACACAAAATGCACATACCCTTCAGAAATACACACCACACTTAGAGGTAATATCCCACGCACAGCTGCACAAGGGTCATATCTCCTGCTAATTCTGCCATTTAATATCCTCATTCTGCCTAGCCCCCCTCAGTACAAAATTCTCTCTCATTCTTTCGCCCTTCTATCCAGTTTTTTTTTCTTTTCTTCTCTCTCTCTTGCATATCATTTCCTGCCTCATGCTTATGTCAGCATCGCTGCTCCCTGATTGGCCAGTGGCTGGAAGTTCTGGCTCAGGCTCAGGCTGTGTGGGTCTATGCGGCTGTCTCAGACAGATCCCCAGCCAGAAGAGGCAGCTACCCAATGATTCCCCATTTGCTCTTTATTGTTGGCCTGTCCCCCTTGGGTAAGTGAAAGCTTTTAAATTAAGCAAAAGCACATGAAGGAATCTAGAATCGTCATTTTTAGAGACAGAGAATGGTACAGACCATCTTCCCATTGCCCCATCCCTAGCCCCTGTGGGTCGTTCCAGTGTATATCTCCTACACTTTCCTACAGTAGATATAAAATGAAGTGGCAATAAGCTTTCCACCGCTCTCACGCAGAGATCATCCTCACCTTTGTGGAAAGGTCCTGATCAAACTGAATCCCCATTACTCCAATATAATCCCATTAAACCCTCATCTCAGTTATTCTGTTTCCTCACAGGAGGGCTGTCCGTCAGCCCCCAGACATGGTGGTCATCAGGGACAGCAGCTGACACTGAACTGCTCCCAAAATCAACCAGATACACCAACATGACGGTACAAACAGGCCTGGGAAAGGACGCAAGCTGCAACTGAATCGTATTTTCTACAGAAGGCTCCGGTAAAGAATTGAGAAGCCATTGAAGGTCACTTCCAGAGCGGTAGGACAAAAGACCACATCCTGTCTCTGTCTACAGAGGTCCAAATGCAAGACTCAGGCACATATTACTGTCAAGCAAAATCACACAGTACTCAGCGCCGAAAGTGCTTTGCATAAACCTCCAGCAAGTGAAAGGACTCTCTTCCTCCACACTGATGCACAGCATGTCTCCGTCCACTCTGTCTCTTCTAACACTCTCTCCCTGTAATATGTATCTTCCTCTCCCTTCCATCTCTCTTCTGCCCAGGGCTGGATCCACTTTTGGCTACCTCAACAGGAAAGGCAAAAAAAAACAACAACACTGCATTGCTGCCAAGTTCTGCCGAAGAGCAAGAGAGAGATTGAAGGATCCACTGTCAAATGCTGCCGAAGACGGAAGCGAAGCGACTGAGTTGAAGGACCCGCCGCCAATTGCTGCTGATGTGCCGCCCCAGGCACCTGCTTCCTTCGCTGATGCCTGAAGCTGGTCCCGATCTTCTCTCTCTCCTCTTCTGAACTTTTCCTGTTCCTTCTTCTCTCCTACTAGGCATTCTACACTATAGCTATCAGCGTAAATTATGTCTCTCGGGGCTGAGTAAATCACTGTCCTGAGCAAAGTTATTACTGCGTAAGTTCCCGCAGGCAACTACTCTCTGGACTATAGTAATTAAGTGATGGGAGATCTCTCGTTCGGCTTACAGAAGGTTACATAGAGAGCTTGCCGTGGCACATGGTCACAAGTGTAGCTGCGCCGCTGTAAACTCTCTAGTTTACTCTGTGTGATGAAGTTGGGGTTTTTGTAGTTTTTACATGAATAGCACATGTCTCAGTTTCCTGTTGTTGCATTTTACAAGGTGGGAGAGGGTTGTAGTTGCAGAGGATCAGCTGTGACCTCACCTACAACTGGACCCCGGACAATGCCGGGAGATAAGAACACTAACTACTGGTAACCTGGTGACTAAGAGCCACACCCGCTTTGGAATCCACGTGGTCTGACAGTGGAGGACAAGGGCTAAGGACAGAGGTCCATGACCTGACTAGCCAGTTCCAGCCAGAGGGATCAAAGATGGAGAGAGAGGGCTCAGTGACTTGTTTACTCTGGTGTCATAAACAGATAGTTAAGGGTTAATGCCTCTTTACCTGTAAAGATTTAAGATTCAACTAGCCTAGCTGACACCTGACGAGAATCATGGGGAACAAGATGTTTTCAAAAGGAAGAGGAAGTTTCCTTTGCTTAGTCAGTTTCAGTCAGCGGAGTGAAAAAGGTCAAGGAACCAGGCTCTTACAGAGAGTAAGTTTTAGAAAGGATAAATAGGTTTATTTATTTCTTGTAACTGTCTTGGTACCATTAAGGGAATTAACAAAATTGGTATTTGGTTTTTTGTGTAACTAAATTTGTGCCCAGGGGAAACACCTCTGTGTTTTGAATCTGTTGTCTGTGAGAGTAGCTGGTATGCTAATCTCTCCTAGAGGGTTTTCTTTTACCTTTCTTTTCTTTAATTAAAAGCCTTTTTCTTAATACCTGATCGATTTTTGCTTGTTTTTAGATCCAAGGGGATTGGATCTGGACTCACCAGGAATTGGTGGGGGAAAGGAGTGGGGGAATAGTTAAATTCTCCTTGTGTTAAGATCCAAGGGGTTGGATCGGTGCTCACCAAGAACTTGGTGAAAAAGTCTCTCAAGGCTACCCTGGGAGGGGAAGGTTTTGGGAGGAAAAGGGGTGTTCCAGACGGAGGATCTGGATGGTGGCAGCGATACCAGATCTAAGCTGGTAATTAAGCTTAGAAGTGTTCATGCAGGTCCCCACATCTGTACCCTAAAGTTCAGAGTGGGGAAGGAATCTTGACACCTGGGATGGAAGAGAAAGGACAGGGAGGAGCTGTCAGAGCCACTAACATTGGATGCCCAGTTGGAAAGCGCAGGGTCCCTGCTCTGGAGAGAGAGAGCAGGCAGAGCCCACTTGGCTGCAGGTTTGACTTAGATGTACTGTGCTGAGGGAGGCCAGATCTGAAGGTCCTGAGAGTTTCCTATGCTGTGTTCAGACACTCAATAAACACTTCTGTTTTAAGCTGGCTGAGAGTTGCACCGGTCTAGAGCACAAGGTTGCATGGTTCCCTCTGGGAATGAAGGGAGGTGTGAAAGTAACTTATAGGACTTACCAGTACTGCCGGGGTCCTGGGGTGGCATGGTCTCATCTGAAAGAGGCGTGGCCTCTCAAGATTTAAAGGCCCAGGAGGAACCAGTTGCGGCTGGGAGACCCAGGGCCTTTAAATCAACTTGGGGCTCCCAGCTGCAGAGCTGGCTGGGAGCCCCCCACGGATCCGGCCACCGGGGGGAACCCGAGCTTTGCAGGGCTAGGGCAGGGATTTAAAGGGCCCAGAGCTCCTGCCGCTGAGGGGAGCCCCAAGCCCTTTAAATCCTGGCCCCAGCCCAGCCGCCAGAGTCGCGGCTGGGATTCAATGGGCTCTGGGCTGCCCGCAGTGGTGGGGAGCTCTGAGCCCTTTAAATCCAAGCCACGGCCGGGATTTAAAGGACTCTGGGCTGCCCGCAGCTGTGAGGAGATCTGAGCTCTTTAAATCCCAGCCATGGCAGGGATTTAAAGGGCTCTGGGCTGTCCGCAGCAGCCGGGAGCTCTGAGCCCTTTGAATCTCAGCCGCAGCTGGGATTCAAAGGGCTCTGGGCTGCCCGCAGCCCTGGGGAGCTCTGAGCCCTTTCAGTCCCAGCTGTGGAAGCTGGTGCTATCCAGCATGGCGTACTGGCTTTTGCCAGTACGCCGGACCGGACTGGACCGGACTGGCTTACTTTCACCTCTCAGTGGAGGCCTCAGGTATCCAGAGTGAGTGGACTTCCTGAGTGGGCCCATGATGAGAGACAGGCATACTAAGTCTCAGAGAGATGTGGTGTCAGCAGGTGGAGGGGGTTAACCCTGAAGAGAGAGTGGGCCCCCAAGAAGGACTGTCACACTGAAGGGGGTTCCCCCCAGGGACCATACGGAGCCAAGAATGGGCACAACCTGTGAGTCTGTGACACCGTGCCCTAAATCTTCTTCTGTTCTTCCGGTCCTCTCTCTTTCTTCTCTCTCTTCACCCTCCTGGTGTTCTTTTCTCCTTCTTCTCTCTATCCCATACACTCACTTTTCATTTCTTTCTCTTTCCCCCTTTTCTTTCCTCGTCTCTCACACCTTCCCTTCCCCATTCTCCCTGTCGCCTCAGTCATTCCTCTCTCTCTTTCTCCTCCCTTCAATGGAATGATTTGGGCAATGGGAGCCATTTCAAGCTGGACTTAGGAGACCTTTCCGTCCTTCTGAGCTCTTTTGCTTTCTTCCCTCTGTTCCCTCCCCTCACTTCCCCTCCTTTATCCCATTTCTCCCTTCCCCTCCTTATTTCCATACCTCTCCTCTCTCATTCACCATAGTCTCTCCCCCTTTACAAATTAAGGGCCTGGTCTCAAGACTGTTTCCTGGTGACATCTGTGAACTCCAACGTCAGTGTTTCCCTGGAGCACAACAATTCCAGCCCCAGGGATAGCACCAATGATTTCTGCCTTGCAGGGAGCCATTGTGCAGGAGACAACATGGCCACAATATGACCCCCGGCGTGCCAGCCTGACTTCGTCAGAAACTCCTCCTTTCAATCCTTTCTCTCTTCATTATGGCCAGTACTGAGATGGGGACATGTATTTCAGATTAGAAAGCAGGATAACTGTCTAACAATGTACTTGTTAGGCTGTTGGATTGTGCCACTCCACCATTAGCAGCCAGCACAGGAAGCTAGTACAGGGCTTAGCAGCTCTGACATATTCCTCCCAGCAGGGGCAGTGGTGTATAGACACAGAAGCCAAGCCATGACCAGATGGGTTCTGCAGGGTTTAGTAATAAAAATACTCCCTCGCCCCCCCCCCCCCCCCCGTGACTCTGGTTTGACTTAGAGCGACCAAAGTAATAGGACATGCAAGCCTTTCAGCCCAGGTCACAGATTTGATTTCACCCAGTTGGGAGTTACTAACTCTGGGGGCTATTCAGGCTTTGGTCATATTCCATGGGCCTGGCCCTGGGCCCCCTGTCATTGGGGGCCCGTTGGCCAGGGAACCCTGTGTTTTTACTGTAAACTCGCCTTCCTGTTCCTGGAGGTCTCCTTCCAATCCTAATCTTTCTATGATTCTATGAAATGCTCAAGTGACTTGAGGCATGAGTGCACAAAACAGCACTGAAAGTGTACCACATCGTGTGAGACAGCTGCCCATACAGTGTCATTTCTGCTATAAATAGTGAGCATCTGGAATGATGTCTTTGCATTGGCACAATAGTGCTGGAAATACAGGTGGACCCAGTTACAAGATTAATCAAAAACCCTTCGAAACTCTGGCCACAGGTGTAATGTAAGCGCAACTATAGTTCTGTACAAAAATCAGGATGTGGGTGAGAATTCAAAGAGTCACCTTCATATAACAATGCAGGGCATTGAAATACGGCTGTGATCCTAGAGCTGTCTGCTGCAGCTAAGAGCAGGCCCTTGTTTTCTGTCAGGTGAATATAAGTTATAAACAAAGGACATTATTTGTTTAGCACAGAGATTTTTTGAATGTTCATGTGTGAGAACAACAAACAGGTTTCCAGTCCAGCTCCTGGGAGAGAGTAAAGCCATTCCTATCTGCTGACAATTCAGTACCTGTGTGAAATAAATTGAGTCGCGATCTCATGGTAACAAAAAGTGATGACCCCCACAATGTTTGGTGTGGTACAATGGGAGTACGAGAGAGTAGTGTTATCCTGAGGAAGAGACAAAAAAACTGAATCTAAGTAACTCAACTGTTTGAGTTCTCAAGATGCCTCTTTCTCACAGCTTTCAGATTCATCTCAACTGAATTGAAAAAAAAAGACAACAAAATGCAATATACCCTTCAGAAAATACACACCAGCAACTTAAGAGGTAATTATCCCACCGCACAGCTGCACAAGGGTCATATCTCCTGCTAAATTCTGCCAATTTAAGATCCCATCTGCCTACCCCCTCACGTACAAAATCTCTCTTCATTCTTTTCGCCCTTCTATCCAGTTTTTTTTCTTTTCTTCTCTCTCTCGTTGCATATCATTTTCCTGCCTCACTGCTTAATGTCATCATCGCTGCTGCCTGATTGCGCCCAGTGGCTGGAAGTTCTGGCTCAGGCCTCAGGCTGTGGTGGGTCCTAGCCGGCTGTCCTCAGACAGATCCCACAGCCAGAAGAGCAGCTAACCAATGATCCCCATTTGCTCTTTTTGGGCGCTGTACCCCCCTGGGTAAGTGAAAGCTTAAATTAAGCAAAAGCAACACTAAGGAAATCTAGAATCGTCTTTTCATTTAGAGACAGAAAGATGTACAGAACCATCTTTCCCATTGCCCCCATCCCAGCCCCTGTGGTTCGTTCCCAGTGTTATATTCTCCTACACTTCCTACAGTGAGATTATAAAATGAAGCTGGCAATCAAGCCTTTCCACCGCTTCTCACGCAGAGATCATCCTCGACCTTTGTGGAAAGTTCCCGAATCAGAAGCCTGGAAATTCCCCATTACTTACTCCAATATAATCCCATTAAACCCTCATCTCATTTTATTCTGTTTCCTCAACAGGAGGGGCCTGTTCCGTCAGCCCCCAGACATGGTGGTGCAGTCAGGGACAGCAAGCTGACACTGAACTGCTTCCCAAAATCAACACAGATACACCAACATGTACTGGCTACAAACAGGCCCGGGGGAAAGGAACGCAAAGCTGCAACTGAATCGTATTTCCTACAGAAAGGCCCGGTAAAAGATTGAGAAGCCATTGAAGGTCACTTCCAGAGCGGTAGGACAAAAGACCACATCCTGTCTCTGTCTACAGAGATGGTCCAAATGCAAGACTCAGGCACATATTACTGTGCTAAGCAAAATCACACAGTGACTCAGCTGCCGAAAGTGCTTTGCATAAACCTCCCAGCAAAGTGAAAGGACTTCTCTTCCTCCACACTGATGCACAGCCATGTCTCCTGTCCACTCTGTCTTGCTCTAACACCTCTCTCCCTGTAATTATGTATCTTCCTCTCCCTTCCCTATCTTCTCTTCTGCCCAGGGCTGGATCCAGCTTTTTTGCTACCTCAAACAGGAAAGGCAAAAAAAAACAACAACACTGCATTGCTGCCCAAGTTCTGCCGAAGAGCAAGAGAGAGATTGAAGGATCCACTGTCAAATTGCTGCCGAAGACGGAAGCGAAGCGACTGAGTTGAAGGACCCGCCGCCAAATTGCTGCTGATGTGCCGCCCCAGGCACCTGCTTCCTTCGCTGATGCCTGAAGCTGGTCCCGATTCTTCCTCTCTCCTCTTCTTTTTCTAAACTTTTCCTTGTTCCTTCTTCTCTCCTACTAGGGCTATGTCTACACTATAGCTTATGTCAGCGTAAATTATGTCTCTCGGGGGGCTGAGTAAATCACTGTCCTGAGCATAAGTTATACTGCCGTAAGTTCCCGCATGGGCAACTACTCTCTGGGACTATAGTAATTAAGTTGATGGGAGATCTCTCTCCTGGTCGGCTTACAGAGGTTACATTAGAGAGCTTGCCGTGGCACAGGTGCATCAGTGTAGCTGCGCCGCTGTAAACTCTCTAGTTTATCTCTGTGTGATGAAGTTGGGGATTTTTGTAGTTTTTTACATGAATAGCACATGTCTCAGTTTCCCTGTTTGTTGCATGTTTAACAAGGTGGTGGGAGAGGGTTTGTAGTTGCAGAGGATCAGCTGTGACCTCACCTAGCAACTGGGACCCCCGGACAATGGCCGGGAGATAAGGAACACTAACTACTGGTAACCTGGTGACTAAGAGGCCCACCCCGGCTTGGAAGTCCACTGGTTCTGACAGTGGGAGGACAATGGGCTAAGGACAGAGGATTCCAGTGACCTGACTAGCCAGTTCCAGCCAGAGGGGATCAAAGGATGGAAGAGAGAGGGGCTCAGTGACCTGTTTACCTGGTGTCATAAACAGATAGTTAAGGGTTAATGCCTCTTTTACCTGTAAAGATTTAAGAAGTTCAACTAGCCTAGCTGACACCTGACCGGAGGAATCAATGGGGGAACAAGATGTTTCAAAAGGAAGGAGGGAAGTTTCCTTTGCTTAGTCAGTTTCAGTTTCAGCAGGAGTGAAAAAGGTCAAGGAACCAGGCTCTTATCAGAGTAGTAAGTTTTAGAAAGGGATAAATAGGTTTATGTTTATTTTCTTTGTAACTTGTCTTGGTACCATTAAGGGAATTATCAAAATTGGGTATTTGGGTATTTTTTGTGTAACTAAATTTGTGCCCAGGGGAAAC